>NC_029791.2:60056956-60057686 GCF_000816755.2 Arachis ipaensis
GCTGAACGCCCAGAGTTATGTGCAAGGGCATTTTACATGCCTAAATTGGTGCAGGGATGTAAATGCCTTGACACCTCAGGATCTGTGGACCCCACAGGATCCCCACCTACCTCATCTTCTCTCTTTCCATTCATGATCATCCCTTCTTTTTTTTTCCATTTACCACTCACATCCATACACCCACTACCTTCAAAAATTCAACATCTCTCTCCCACCCAATCCCACCCATATGGCCGAATACACACTCCCATCCATCTCCTCCATATCTTCTTCTTATTCTTCTATTCTTTCTTCTTTTGCTCGAGGGCGAGCAACATTCTAAGTTTGGTGTGGTAAAAGCATAGCTTTTTTGTTTTTTCCATAACCATTGATGGCACCTAAGGCCAGAGAAACCTCTAGGAAGAGGAAAGGGAAGAAAAAAGCTTCCATCAAGGGTCTATAGCTCAGTGGTAGAACATTTGACTGCAAATCAAGAGATCCCTGAGATACCTCAAGGGATACAGTTTCTTCCACACAATTATTGGAAGCAACTAAGGGTGGAACATCAAGAGCACTCCATCATCCTTCATGAAATCAGAGAAGATCTAAAAGCACTGAAGGAGGAGCAACAAAGGCAAGGAAGAGACATAGAAGAGCTCAAGGACATCAATGATTCCTCAAGAAGGAAATGCCACCATTACTAAGGTGGATTCATTCCTTGTTCTTAATTCTTCTGCTTTTCGTTTTCTAT
>NC_029791.2:60057903-60058648 GCF_000816755.2 Arachis ipaensis
ATAATCCACAGCTAACAATATATAAAAATATCCATTAGAGTTTGGAAATGGACCCATGAAGTCAATGCCCCAAACATAAAAAATTTTACAGAAAAGCATAATTTGTTAAGGCATCTCATCCCTCCTGGATATATTACCAAATTTCTGGCATGGGAGACAAGATTTACAAAACTCAGCAGCATCTCTAAAAAGAGTAGGCCACCAGAATCCACAGTCTAAGATCTTTCTAGCTGTTCTTTGAGGACCAAAATGTCCTCCACTCTCAAATGAGTGACAGACTTCTAAAATGGACTGGAATTCTGATTGGAATTCTGATTGAGGCACTCAACGTCTAATTATTTGATCAGCGCCACATCTCCATAAATATGGGTCATCCCAGATATAATATTTAGACTCGCTTTTCAGCTTGTCCCTTTGATGCTTAGAAAAATTTGGAGGAAATGTGCGGCTAACTAGATAATTAGCAACATGTGCATACCAAGGGACTACCTCAGATACTGCTTGCAGGTTATCATAAGGAAAATTATCATCTATAGGAGTAGAATCATCCTTAATATGCTCAAGGCGACTCAAGTGGTCTGCCACTAAATTCTGATTACCACTCCTATCCTTTATTTCTAAATCAAATTCTTGTAACAGCAGTATCCAACGTATAAGTCTTGGTTTGGACTCCTTTTTAGCTAATAGATACTTTAAAGCTGCATGGTCCGAATACACTACTACTCTAGTACCAAGTAAATAAGCT
>NC_029791.2:60060640-60063908 GCF_000816755.2 Arachis ipaensis
TCCCTCACAGAAGAGGGGTAAGGTAAACTAGAAATAAAATTCACCTTTGCTGGGTCTACAGAAATGCCATTATTAGATACCACATGTCCTAATACAATTCCTTGTTTTACCATAAAGTGACATTTTTCGAAATTTAATACAAGGTTTATATTAACACATCTATCTAATACTCTAGATAATCCATCTAAGCAAAGGCTAAAAGAATCACCATAAACGCTAAAATCGTCCATAAAAACTTCCATACAGTCCTCAATAAGATCAGAGAAAAGACTCATCATGCACCTTTGGAAAGTAGCTGGTGCATTGCACAAGCCAAAGGGCATTCTCTTGTAAGCATAAGTCCCAAAAGGACATGTAAAAGTAGTCTTTTCCTGATCCTCAGGAGCTATATGAATCTGGAACTAACCTGTGTAACCATCTAAAAAGCAATAATGTGATTTACCTGACAGGCGATCCAGCATTTGATCAATGAATGGAAGTGGGTAGTGATCCTTACGGGTATCTTGGTTGAGACGCCTGTAATCATTGCAGACTCTCCAAGCATTCTGAACTCTAGTTGCTATGAGCTCTCTATGCTCATTCTTCACTGTAGTGACTCCAGACTTCTTGGGCACCACTTGTACTGGGCTTACCCATTCACTGTCTGAAATGGGATATATGATACCGGCTTCCAATAGTCTGGTCACTTCCTTTTTGACAACTTCCAAGATGGTGGGATTCAATCTTCTTTGGGGTTGACGGACAGGTCTTGCTCCCTCTTCTAAAAATATTCTGTGCTCACATACTTGAGGGTTGATGCCTACTATGTCTACCAAGCTCCACCCAATTGCCTTCTTATACTTTCTCAGCACATCAAGTAACTGCTCTTCTTGTTGAGAAGTAAGTTCCCTTGCAATGATAACTGGAAATCTCTGCTCATCTTCAAGATAAGCATATTTGAGATGTGGAGGGAGGGGTTTCAGTTCTAACTTCTAATCATGAGTAGGCTCTGGATTATCTGGGGCTTGTGAAAATGGCGAAGTGCCCTCATTGTCAGTTAAAAGGATCCCCACACTTGGACCTTGTCCAGTGTGCCTCTCTTCAAACTCTTCCTTGTGAACTTCAGCTACACTTTCATCTATGACATCACACTGGAAGATAGAACGATCTTCTGGGGGGTTGTCAATGATTCCATTCAGATTGAAGATTACTATGCGGCCATCTATTTCAAAGGAGTATGTTCCTGAAAAAGCATCCAATTTGAATTTTGATGTCTTTAGGAATGGTCTTCCAAGTAGGATTGATGATGTCTTATCTGAATCATTATGGGGCATTTCCAAGATATAAAAATCAGTGGGAAATGTAAGCCCTTTAATGTTCACCAAAACATCTTCAGCAACTCCAGCCACTGTAATAATGCTTTTATCTGCTAACACAAAATGAGCTGCCGAACTTTTTAAGGGAGGGAGCCTCAAAATATCATATATAGACAAAGGCATTATACTGACACATGCTCCTAAATCACACATGCAATCATAAATTACTACACCACCAATAGTACAGCTAACTATACAAGGACCTGGATCACTACATTTTTCAGGTAATCCTCCCATTAAAGCAGATATAGAACTACCTAAAGGAATAGTTTCTAATTCATTAATTTTATCTTTATGGATACATAAGTCTTTTAGAAACTTTGCATATTTAGGTACCTGCTGAATAACATCAAAAAGAGGAACAGTTACCTCAACCTTTTTGAATATTTCTACCATTTTGGGGTCAGGTTCCAGCTGCTTCCTGGGCTTCCTTGCAAGTTGTGGAAATGGAATGGGAGTAGTGTTTTCTGTGGTGTTCGCGCCTTTTGGTGCTTCCTCCTGTGGTTGAGCTATTTCTTCTTCAGCTATGTCCTGTATGTCCTCTTCCTCTTCAACATCTTCTATTTCTACTACCTCTTCAGCTGAGGTGTGTTCTGGTGGGCTTGGTTCCTCCTGATTCCTCTTCTGCAGTATGGTTCTAGACCTTAGGGTGATGGCATTAATGCCTCCCTTTGGATTGGGTAATGGTTGAGAAGGGATTCCAGTGGAGCTTGAAGGTTGGTTACTGGAATTTTACGTTGATCCAATCTGTGACATAAGAGCTTGCAAAGTAGAGGTGAGACCATTCAGACTGGCATTAATACTACTCATGATGTTATTTTCCATGGTCTGTTGTCTTTGCTCAAAATATTGTAGTAGCTCTTCATTAGGAGATAAAGAAGAATAAGTAAATTGAGAGGTCTGCTGTTGATTGTTCTGTGGTCCTTGGTTTTACCTCAGGTGAGGTGCTCTATAAGGTTGATTCTGCTGCCTGTTGTTGTTATTATTCCACCTCTGATTTCCCTGATTATCTCGGCCTCCTCTGTTATTGTTGTCCCTCTAATTCTAGTTAGAATTGTCCTGCCATCCATGGTTATTATTTCCACTTTGATTGTACCCTTGGTTGGGGCGGTCATAGAAGTTATGAGTGGATGCCACCATGTTGTCTTCTTGTTGGAGCTGCGGGCATTCATCAGTGTAATGGCTATAATCAGCACAGATTCCACAAATTCTTTGCAGGACCAGTTGTTGGTTTTGCTGTGGTGGAGGAGGTTGAGCTTGCTGAGCTTGTTGTTGATTCAATTGTATCTGCTTCAGCAAGTTGGTCATCTCACATATACTCTGAGCTAGAGCTGCAGTCTCTCTACTAGAGGATACTTCTGCAACGACTTTTGAACGGCCTTGCTTTTGTCTATGGTTCCTAGTAGATTCAGCTAAATCACTGATTAATTGCCAAGCCTCATCAGTGGTCTTGTACTTCTTCATAGATCTATTGCTAGCACTTTCCAATGTGGTCTTATCTTGGGGCCTCATGCCCTGTGTGATATAGCTAAGTAACACTATCTTGTCAATCATGTGGTGGGGGCATGCTTCCAGAAGATTATTGAAGCACTCCCAGTATTCAAAGAGAGTCTCATTGTCATCCTGAACAATTGTGGAAATATCCTTCCTCAGTTTATCAGTAACTTTAGATGGAAAGAATTTCTCCAAAAACTCCTTTCTGAGTGTATCCCAGTTGGATACATTTGCTAGAGGTTGAGTGTAGTACCACTCTCTTGCTTTTCCCTCAAGAGAAAACGGAAAAGCTTTCAGCAAAATTGAAGTTTCATCAGTACCATCACGCCTAACAGTAGAACAGGCTGCCTGGAAATCTCTCAAGTGCTTGATAGGCTCTTGAGCAGGCAGGCCATGAAACTTGGGCATCAAATTTAGCA
>NC_029791.2:60064766-60094571 GCF_000816755.2 Arachis ipaensis
CAGCTCATAGTAGCAAAATAAAATAAAATGCAAATAAATAAATTCTAATTAATAACTTTAGCACTCTATTGCAACTCCCCGGCAACGGCGCCAAAAATTGATGAGACACAGAAGTTGGTGAATAAAAATTATTAAAATAGTTACGTTGCAAGTATAGCTCTTAACTCACCGAAAATATGCCTATCAATTTAGAAATATGTCACAGAGAGTTTGAATTAAAAATTGCTGGGAGTTTAAGTCCCAGGTCGTCTCCCAACGAGTTGCAGAAAAGTGTGCTATTTTATTAATCAAATGTTCCAAGAAGTTGAGTTAAGTAGGTGGAAAATTAAATTGAAAAAATTCAAATAATATAAATAAAAGCCTTGACTGGGAGTTGATTAGTTGGAATCTCTATTATTGATGGAATGATCTCAGGATTAATTTATAATTAATGGTTGTTCTGTTTAGTTATCCTTTACTAGGTAAAGGAAAGTCAAACAAGTTGGAATGCAAGATCTATTCACGAGTTGCAACCCACTTAGTTCAAAGGGATTGGTGTTAGTGATTAGATAACAATCCAACAGTTAACCCAATTACAAATTTTCTTTCAATCCTTCCAACTCAAGAGTTCCTTTCAATCAACCCCCCATCAAGTGAGGGAACTACTCACTCATTGCAAATAATAAATCCATAACACATGAAAGGGAATTAAAAGAAGACATGATTATTGGAATGGAAAAATAAATTAAAATGGAAGAAATAATCCTTGTATTAAATAATCATGAAAGTATTCAAATAACAAAATTGAATAAAGCGAAGAACATGGAAGAATAAAACCAAGTTAAGAGAACGAACTAGAATGACGAAGTCTTGATGAGGAAAATAACTCTTCTCAATGTTCCAATGCTAAGACCAATTGAAAATTAAAATTCTAAAACCTAGAGAGAGAAACCTAAGGGAGTAAAACTAGATCTAAAACTGAAAACTGTCGAGAATGAATGTTGTGTTTTGTTTCTGCATATTCTCTGGCTCTAGTCTGCTGTTCCGGGCCGAAAACTGGGTTGAAATAAGGTCCAAAATCGCACCCAGCGAATTCTGCAGATTATGCAGCTCGCACATGTCACGCGATCGCGTCAACCATGCGGACGCATCATTCGCGCTTTTCCTTGCCATGCGTTCGCGTCGTCCACGCTACCGCGTCGCTTGAGCTTTTCCAATTCGCGCGGCCACGTGAGCCATGCGGCCGCGTCACTGCGATTTGCTCTCCTTCGCGCGGTCGCGTGAGCCATGCGACCGCGTCACTTCTCGCTGGTTACCTCCTCAGATTCTTATGTTCCTTCTATTTTTGCTAGCTTCCTTTCCAATCTCCAACTCGTTCATGCCCTATAAAGTCTGAAACACTCAACACACAGATCACGGCATCGAATGGAATAAAGGAGAATTAAAATTACATAATTAAAGTCTCTAGGAAGCAGTTTTCAAACATGTTATAAATTCAAGAGGGAATTATAATTTCATGCTAATTTAATGAATAAGTAGGTAAAGATCATGATAAAACCACATAATTAAACACAATATAAACCATAAAATAGTGGTTTATCAATAACACACATTCCAATTGTACTAAAAACTTGCCTAAAACCCATGCTAACTTAAGCATCAGAGTCTCTTGCAGGTACCACCACCCTACGGTGACCACGGATCAGCAGCACCTCAAGGCCCGGCAAGTCGAACACAACTACTCTGATCTTATCAGAAGATCTCATCCGAGATCGACCTTCAGTCTCAGGTAAACCCCGGAATATTGGCGCCGTTGCTGGGGACCTGGAAGTCACCCCACTATCATGGAAGATAACCTTAACAACGACCATAACTCTGATTTGGAAAAAAGAACGCCGCTTAAGAACATGGATGCTACATCAAAGGACCCACCTCAATCCAAGAGAGACAAGCAAACCCCAAACATAAAAATCTTAGATGCCATCTGTAAATAGCAGGATCGCCTCAGACAGCTCAAACAAGAAGCTGAGTGGTAGTGAGAGGCCGAGCAAGATCTTCGGAGAGAAACAAGAAGACGTCGAGAGCGGGAAGACGAGCTCCTCAAAATCGAAGCCAACCTCAAAACTAAAACTACTCGGTCCCATCGCGAAGATAGTCCCCAAAAGGACCAAGACCTATTTAAAAAGGAAATCATGAAAGCTAAAGTCCCAAAAGACTTCAAAGCCCCTGACATGACTCCCTACGATGGTACGTCTGACCCAAGTTATCATCTCAGTAACTTCAGGAGCTGGATGTACCTCACAGATGCCTTGGATGCGACTCGTTGCAAAGCTTTTCCGACCACCTTGACCAAAACAGCCATAAAGTGGTTCGACAGCTTGCCACCAAGGTCAATTGCAAGCTTTGATGACCTCGCCAAGAAGTTCCTAGCTAGGATTCTCCATCCAAAGACAAAACCAAGCATGCTCCGAGCCTACTAGGGATTAAACAAGGAGATCGGGAGAGCCTCCGCAGTTATATGGAAAGATTCAATAAAGCATGCCTTGACATACAAAATCTCCCTACAGAAGCAGCAATTATGGGACTTATCAATGGTCTGCGAGAAGGACTCTTTAGCCACTCCATATCCAAAAAGCACCTAACATCTCTGAACGAGGTACAAGAGCGGGTGGAAAAGTACATTAATATGTAGGAAAACTCTCGATTAGGAGAAGCCTCAAAATCTGGATTCTCTTACCCACCTCGGGATAAAGATAAAGAATCCAGGAAAAAAGAAAACCAATCTACTGAAAAACCTAGAAAGTACCACAACTACACGCCCCTCTAGTGTCCATTGTGGATATCTACAGAGAGATATGAAACACTGAGAAGATCCCGCCCCCTCGTCCGATTAAACACAAAAGGGGAGGAAGACGGACAGAGTATTGTAAATACCACCGAGTCTACGGGCACCCTACCAACAAATGCTACGACCAGAAGAATGTCATAGAAAAACCAACCTGGGAAGGAACACTAGATAGGTTCCTGGCCAACAGAACAGACGAACCAAAAAAATGAAGAAGGGACAACGAAGGAGGACGGGCTGAACGTCTCCCTCACACCATTGAAAGACATATTCACATGATAACTGGAGGATTCGCAGAAGGAGGGATCTCTAAGTCCTCCCGCAAAAGACACCTTAAAGAGGTGCACCATGTTGGAGGAGGGGACAGGTCGGCCGACCTCCCTACGATTACCTTCACTCAAGAAGACGCCACGAGCATCATCCCGGGGCATGATAACCTCGTGGTCATTACCATCATACTAGCCAATGCTAACCTTCACCGAACATTGGTCGACCAAAGAAGCTCTGCGGATATACTGTTCAAATCCGCCTTCGACAAGTTCGGCCTACAAGAAAAAAAACTCAGAGCATATCCAAATAGCCCGTTCGGACTAGGAGACGTCCCAATTCAGCCACTAGGGTACATCCCACTACACACAACCTTCGAAAAAGGAACTCGGTCTAGGACGTTAAGCATAGACTACATCGTAGTCGACGTGAGTTTAGCCTACAACTCCCTAATAGGTCGGACAACACTGAACCAGCTCGCCATAGTGGTCTCCACTCCGTACCTATGCATGAAGTTTCCAACTCAAGAAGGGATCACTACCGTAAAGGGAGACCAAAAACTCGTGCGACGCTGTTATAACGAAAGTCTGAACCTTAAAGGTGACCCCAGAGGAAAGGAAACCAATACTATAGAACTTGTGGGAATCTGGGCTCGCGAAGAACTCCGCCCTTAACTGGAAGGTGAGACCGAAGAAGTTCATATCAGTGAAACTCAAGACAAAACAACAAATATAGGGACAAATCTAAAAGGAGACCTCAAGGAGTTGTTAACAAAGCTCCTAAAGGATAATTCCGACCTCTTTGCAGATGGTTGCAGACATGCCTGGCATCGATCCCGAACTAATGTGCAATAAACTAGCAGTATACCCTGGATCTCGGCCAGTACAACAGAAACGAAGAAAGCTTGGTGTAGAGAGATCGCAAGCTATAGAGGAATAGGTACAGGCCTTATTAGAGGCAGCGTTCATAAGGGAGGTAAAGTACCCATTATGGCTAGCCAATGTAGTACTGGTTAAGAAGTCAAATGGGAAGTGGCGAATGTGCACTGATTACACCGACCTCAAAAAAACCTGCCCAAAGGATCCCTACCCACTCTCGAACATCGACACACTAGTCGACGCTTCATCAGGATATAAGTACCTCTCCTTCATGGACGCTTACTCGGGATACAATCAAATCCCGATGTATCAACCCGACCAAGAGAAAACCTCATTCCTAACCCCAATAGCAAACTACTGCTACATAGTCATGCCCTTCGGCCTCAAGAACGCAGGGACTACATATCAAAGATTGATGAACAAAGTGTTTGCCAATCACATCGGAAAGCTGATGAAGGTTTATGTAGACGACATGCTGGTAAAGACACAAAGAGAGGAAACGTTGTTATCTGACCTCACTGAAGTGTTTAACACCATAAGAAAGCATAGGATGAGACTTAACCCCACAAAGTGCAACTTCGCAGTAGAAGCTGGCAAATTCTTAGGATTCATGCTCACTCAAAGGGGGATTGAAGCACACCCGGATAAATGTCAAGCCATACTTAGCATGAAAAGCCCGAACTGTGTTAAGGAGGTCCAGCAGCTCAACGGAAGACTGGCGGCTCTGTCTAGATTCCTAGCTGGATCGGCATCAAGATCTCTCCCTTTCTACGCAACACTAAGGAAAGTAAAGAGGTTCGAATGGACCCCAGAATGTGAAAAAGCCTTCCAAGACTTCAAGACATTCCTGGGGCATCCACCCATCCTAACCCGACCAAGGGAAGGTGAGGAGCTAATCCTATACCTCACCGTAGGAAGTCGGGCAATTAGTCAAAGAAGACGAAAATGGGCAACAGCCCATCTACTTCACAGTAAGGCTCTACAAGGGGCTGAACTAAACTATCAAAAGATAGAAATGTTCGCCTACACCCTTATACTCACTTCTCGATGACTCCGGCCATATTTTCAAGCTCACACTATCAGAGTATGGACCAATCAACCTATGAAAAGTATTCTACAGAAAACAGACTTAGGTGGAAGAATTCTACAATGGGCAGTCGAGTTGTCCGAGTTCGATTTAATGTATGAAGCTCGGACAACCATCAAGTCCCAATATCTGGCCGATTTCGTTGCAGAATACATTGACACCCCGGACACCCCCCACCGGCTGGAACCGCTACGTTGACGGTTCATCAAATAAAGCCGGAAGTGGAGCCGGAGTAATCCTAGAAAGCAATCAAGGAACTCAACTTGAGCTCTCCCTAAAGTTCGAGTTTCCCGCCTCAAATAACCAAGCCGAGTACGAAGCCCTACTGGCAGGTTTGAAGCTGGCTAGGGACGTTGGCGCTCAGAAGCTTACCATTTTCAGCGACTCACAAGTAGTCACCTCACAAATAGAAGGGAGCTACCAGGCTAAGGATCCCACCATGAAGAAATACCTAGACAAAACCAGAGAACAGCTCGGAAACTTCATGGGATATGAGATCCGACATATACCTCGGGAACAAAATGCCCGAGCTGATGCACTTTCGAAACTAGCTAGCACTAAACCTAGACGCAACAATAGAAGCCTCATCCAAGAAACACTACAAAATCCGTCAACCTTGGAAGAAAAAAATATCTTAAGCATATCAGACCAAGTCCAAGGATGGATGACTCCCATAGTCAGCTATCTCAAGTCTAAAACTTTTCCCGCAGACAAAAAAAGGAGGCAAAAAGGCTAGTACGAGAAGCGCAGTACTACACCATAGTGCACGACATCCTATATAGGAGAGGAATTTCTACACCCTTCCTAAAATGCATCCTGACCTCCGCTACGAGGGAAGTTCTTGAGGAAGTTCACAGTGGCATGTGCGGCAACTACCTTGGGGCGCGAGCTCTTTCCAAAAAGGTATTCCGAGATGGTTTTTACTGGCCGGCCTTGCAAAAGGAAGCAACAGAGTTCATTAAAACATGCCCCCTGTCAAAAGCACGCCAACTTTCACATCGCACCACCTGAAGAACTCATTTATGTCACTTCACCCTGGCCATTCACAAAGTAGGGGCTCGACCTCCTCGGATCTTTCCCTCGGGGATTAGGGCAAGTCATGTTCCTCATTGTAGGAATAGACTATTTAACAAAGAAGATCGAGGCTGAACCTTTAGCCACTGCCACGGCCCAAGGAAGTTGAAAGTTCTTGTACAGAAATATTGTCACAAGGTTTGGGGTCCTACACTCCATTACCACAGACAATGGCACTTAGTTCACTGACACGGGCTTCAGAAACCTGGTAGCCAATTTGAAAATCAAGCACCAGTTCACCTCTGTAGAGCACCCACAAGCCAATGGATAGGCGGAAGCCGCCAACAAAGTCATACTGGCCAGGTTAAAGCGGAGACTACAGGATGCCAAGGGAGCTTGGGCCAAAGAACTCGCGCAAGTTCTATGGGCATACCAGACAACACCATACTCATCCACTGGAGAATCACCATTCTAACTTGCTTACAGAATGGAGGCAATGATTCCTGTGGAAATAGAAGAAGGATCCCCTAGAGTGATCTTCTACAATGAAGACACCAACTCCCAAGCTCAAAGGGAAGACCTCGACCTACTTTTAGAAAGAGTTCGGATCAGAGAAGAAGCCCTAAAGCGCTGAATGGCTTTGAGGTATAATCGAAAAGTAATCCAGTGAAGCTTCACCACCAATGATCTCATCTTAATCCGAAATGATATCGGAGCAGATCGGTCAGGAGAAGGGAAGCTAGCAGCTAATTGGAAAGGGCCATACCAAGTTACAAAAGTACTAGGAAAAGGCAACTACAGGGTCTCCGATCTCGAAGGGCGAGAGCTACTAAGGTCATGGCATGCCTATAACCTACGAAGGTACTATAGCTAGAAAATAGTAAAGGTCGTAGGTCAAGGCGCACTCTTTTTCTTGAAAAGCTTTTTTAATGAGGCGTTGATAAACCACTATTTTATGGTTTATCTTGTGCTCAATTGAGTGGATTTTATCAATCTTTCATACACTTGTTCATACAAAATGCATGTTTTACATTCTCTTTCTTGATTTTATGCTATGATTGAAAACATGTTTCTTTGGCCTTATATTTGCTAATATTAATCCTCTCTTATTACCATTCGATACCTTGATATGTGCGTTAAATGATTACATGAATTACAGGGCAGGAATGGCTTAGAAGATGGAAAGGAAGCATGCAAAAGTGGAAGGAATACGAGAAACTGAAGGAACTGCTAAAGTTGTCCAGCCTGACCTCTTGGTACTTAATTGACCATAACTTGAGCTACAAAGGTCCAAATGACGCGGTTTTAGCTGCGTTAGAAAGCTAACATCCGGGGCTTCGCAACGATATACAATTTGCCATAGCTACTCCGACGCCAGGAGACACAAACGCGTGGATCACGCGGACGCGTGACCTGGCAAAAATGTAATCCACGCAAACGCGTGGACGACGCCTCCGCGTCACTTTGCCGCGACCTGAATGTAACAGAAATCGCTGGGGGCGATTTCCGGGATGTTTCTAACCCAGTTCTTGGCCCAGAAAACATAGATTAGGGGCTATAAAGTGGGAAAATGCATCCATTCATCAGGACCAATTGATAATAATTCACTTTTCATAATTTAGATGTAGTTTTAGCGAGAGAGATGCTCTCCCCTCTCTCTTAGGATTTAGGATTAGGATTCCTCTTAAAAGATTTAGGATTTTTTATTATTTCAACTTACAATTTCTTCTCAATTTCCAGGTTTAATATTCCTTTTATTTATTTTCTCAATTTAGTTTATGAACTCTTTATGTTTGGATTGATTTTCTTTTATTAATGCAATTTGAGGTATTTCAGAATTATGATTGCTTTCCTTTATTTATCTAAATAATTTAGATTTTTCCCTTTTGGCTTTGGTTGATTAATTGGTAACTCTTGAGTTGTCAAACTCATCATGATTGATAATTGTTATCTTTGCTGATTGATTTAAATTCCTATAACTCTAGTCTTTCTTTAGGAGTTGATTAGGACTTTAGGTGTTAAATTGATTATCCCCTTGACTTACCTTCATAGTTAGAGGTTGACTTAGTGTAAGCAAAAATATAATTCTCATCACCATTGATAAGGATAACTAGGATAGGACTTCCAGTTTTCATACCTTGCCAAGAGTTTTCTTAGTTATTAATTTACTAATTCCTGCAATTTATTTCTCTTGTTCAAACCTTTTCAAAACCCAAAAATACTGTTTTTCATAACCAATAATAAATCATACTTCCCTGCAATTCCTTGAGAAGACGACCCGAGGTTTAAATACTTCGGTTTATAAATTTTATTGGGTTTGTTACTTGTGACAACCAAACGTTTGTACGAAAGGATTTTCTGTTGGTTTAGAAGCTATACTTACAACGCGATCATATATTTGTGAATTTCTTTACCGACAGGAAATCCAAATCGTCAAAATGGCACCGTTGCCGGGGAATTGCAAACATGTGCCTTATTATTGGTTATTGTAACTAGTTTTATAAATTTTTTTTTTCAGATTTCTATTTTAAAATTTTTATCTTATCTTATCTTAGTTTTAAATTTCAAAATTCAAATATTTTTTCAAAAATCATATCTTTTTCAAAATATTTTCTTTTTGTTAGTTTTTGTTTTTATTTTCTTCTACTACTATGAACTCTCACCCCTTCGGCTATGAGTCTGGTTACAACTATGTTACAGAAAGAGGAGATTACAATGAGAACATGCACCAAGGATGGAACAATCAAAGATGGGAGGAGCCACAAGGATTTGATCAACCCTCATGGTAACAACCACCTCCAATGGACTATCAACAACCATTCTGTGATGCATATCAAGGCAATGGCTATGGTGAGCACTCTTTTAATTATCAACAACCACCACTATATGCCTATGAACCCCCTCTTCAATATCATTTTGGACCACCATACTCACAAGCCCCTTACCACCAAACACCCTCATATGATCGTAACCCTTATCCACCATACCAACCACCTTTGAGCCATATGAACCATATCTAGAACCACCCCAATTTCAACCCAATTATTCCCAGGAGCCACCACCTTCATATACACCATGTCCATATCCATCTACCGAAGAGCCATATGATCCTAATCATGCAATCCAAGCAGAACAAGAATCAAGGGATCATCTCAAGGAATCAGCGGATCGATTTCATGCAACTCTATATCAACTAAATCAAGCGATAAGTCGATTAGCTTCCCAACGCTCGGACACTCAAAGTGCTCCCATGGCTACATGTGGAGAATCAATAAAAGAGCGTAGCATAAAGGAAATACTAGAAACTTCGGTGGACAGCGAGCAGCATGAATTTGTATTGGAACAATTGGAAGAAGCCGTAATCATTGAAGAGGAAGAAATTGTCGAAGACTTAGGAGATGCGGAATGTCCATGGGAAAGCCCAGTCATAGAGCCCCCTTCTAAGGAGTTTGAATTTGTTGTTGAGGAGGGTGTACAACCTCCAAAGCATATCATGGTTGAAGACTTTGAAGGGGATGATCAAGAGATGGATTCAATCATTAATGAATTCTTATCTATAATTGAATCCTCTCCCATTGGACTTGAGATGGAGATTCAAGAAGAAGAAGCACAACCTCCTATGCCCTTGGTAAGTAATAAATAAGAGATTGAATTGGAAGAAACCTACCAAGAGGAAGATGTTGAAATTGAAGAAGCTTGCAAAGAGGTGGAAGTTGTCACAGAAGAGCCCAAGGGAATGGAGCTGGAAATCACCTTGCCAAGGTTGCTGGAGACCTCTTCCCCAAAGACATCACCATCCATCCCTTCATTCAAGTGGGTAAATCTCTCATCTCTAAGCTTAATTAGCTCACTTGAATATGCCTTGCTTGAAACAGATGGTCAGCTTAGAGCTCTTTATGGCTTTAAGAGTAAGAGGGAGATGGTTAGTGGTAGGAGTCGTCATGTAAGATTCAATATGGTGGAAAGCTCAAAGTTTAAATGCAATGGTTGGTGTAAAGCTCAACTAAATGGGTCTAGGAAGTTGTTTGGTGGCTTTAGTGAGAATTCAAATTGCCTGCCACCCAGTTGGAACACTAATGATCAACAAAAAGACGGGTGAAAAAGCAAGGTTTGGGACCCCGTAATTTAGTCTAGAAATCAACACTCTTGGGGCCTTGTCACTTGCTTTAACCTGTTTGAAGGCTTTCTGTGCCTAGTTTGGGATCCCAGAGGCCATTGGAATTACAAACATTGGTGGGGATTCAAGGATCCGTACAAGCACAAGCCACCATAACAAAGGACTCACCAACTGTCCAACTTAAGGACTTTAACTAAAAGTGCTAGGTGGGAGACAACCCACCATGGTATGATCGTTCCTATTTCAACTATAATTTTATTTAGTTTTGTCTATTTTTTGAATTTTCTTTTATTTCATTAAACCTGGAATTATTTATAACATCTGCATACTGCATTCTGCATTTTTCATATAAAAAAAATATGCACGCGACGCGTAAGCGTCGCTGACGCGTCTGCGTCACAAGTGCATTAGGAAGAAAAGAAAAGTGAACAGAGAGTCACGCGGGAGCATGGCTGGAGGCGTGCCTTAGGCACAAACATGCCCACGCGACCGCGTCAATGACGCGTGCACGTCGTTTGCGAAATAGCCTCCTAACGCGTACGCGTTACCCACGCGAACGGGTGGCTCTGTGAAATCGACGTAAAAGGGTGTAAGGCAGTAAGTTGGGCTGGAATGGGGCTGGAACCATGCTAGAAGCACAAGCCCTACCACGCGAACGCGTGTCCCATGTGTCTGCGTCATTTTTAAAAGAAAAGCCATTGACGCGATCGCGTCAACCACGCGACCGCGTCACCCTAAATTTTGGCAAAATGAGATTTAAACAGAGAGTCGCGCGAACGCATGGCTGCCCTCACGCCATTCGCACAAATTAAGTCACGCAACCGCGTGACCCACGTGTCCGCGTCACTTGACAAAAATCACTCACCAAACGACCGCGTCACATGCGTCGCACAACTTATCTAAATCAGCCAAAATATCTTATCTTTTCTTTCCCAAATCCTAATTTCTTTCTTTTTCTTTCTTCTTTCTTTCTTTTCTTCTCCCCCTCTACTCTTCTATCCCTTTAATTTAATGTATTTATTTGTTCTTTTTTTTCTTCCCAATTTCATCTTAGCTTAATTCCTTTTGGTTTCTTTTTCAAATCTTTTTCATGCATTTTTATGTTGGTGTTGGAGTTTTATTTGGATAGTACCCTATTTTATTTGAGCATGTGGCTATTCTGAGGAGAGATTTGACAATTGACATTTACTTATGGCTCTCATATACATTTGGATTACATTATTTTCATCCCTATTTAACTTGCACACCCAGTATTTGTGAAAAAGCTTTTATGGCATTTTGAATCTTATTTTATTTTACTCTTTCACTTGCATACCTCTTTTTCACAACACTTGTGCTCCACATGTATTTGGGATTATCATTCACAATTGTCATCATTACACATGCTCTTTAATTTGGCACATTTATTACTTGATGCTTGGGCTATGCTTCTCATGCCTATTATTTGCATGTTTTTACCCCTCTTACATCTAATTATTTTGAGTTGCCGTTTTTAATCTTTATTGTTGTCTTCCCTACATGTTGTAACTACCATGTAGTTGGGCTATCATCTTTCCTTTGGCATTCTTTATCATTTGGAATCTCCTCCCTTCCGGTCTTAGTTTTCTATATTTCACACTCTTCCTTTTTCTTCTTCCTTAGGCATGCGTACAAAGAAGAAAAAGAGAAGGCCACTGACAAGACACTGGCACGGAGAGGAACCTAGAGACCTCCAACTAAGGCGCCTCCATCTACAAGCATCAGTTGAAATAACCCGTCCACTTGTACATCTCAGCATGCACCGAGGACGGTGCAATCTTTAAGTGTGGGGAGGTCGATACCGATCTCCATGGGTTAGTTATTTTCCTTCTCAACACCAATGTTTTATTTTTCTTGTTAGTTTTTGCATTTGTATGTTTGATTGCATATTTATTTGATTTTGTGCATATTTTACCACCACTTGGTTAAAGTAATATTTACTTTTTCAAGAAACTTTTTAGAGTATTTCACTAATTTAAATTAAAACTTTTTATTAAACTTGTTTGAAGAAATTTTATTCTGGAACATGGTTTAGAGCTCGAACACACAAAACTTGTGAGATTTTTGAGCCTATTTGATTGGTTGTATTTTATCAACCAATATTCTATTTTAGTGTGTGTTGTTCTCTCTAAAATTGTAATCTTTGTCTTGCTTAATTCTATATTTCCATGGTTTGATGTATGCATGCACTTATATGATTGAGGCCTTTATTTCACTGAGCTTACATACCCATATGGCCTTAACCTTTCATTATCCTTTGCAAACCAATGTTGAGCCTATTATAACCCTTAGTACATCATTAACTCTAAGCAGAAAACAATAATATCCTTAATTTGAATCCTTGGTTAGCTTAGACTAGTGAGAGTGCTTATGATTTAAGTGTGGGGAAATTGGGTTTGGAAACATTTGGTTTGAGAATTGAGTATGTTAGAATTTTCTAAAAATGTGAAAGAAATGTTTAGGACATGATTCATGCATCCAATAATTTAATCATATGCATTGAGAAAAATAAAAGAAAAGAATATATATATATATATATATAATACAAAAAAAAAGAAGTGAGAAAAAGAAAAGAAAAAAGAGCAATTAAGCACAAAGGGGACAAAATGCCCCAAAGTAAGTGGTGAAAGCAATGCATATGTACTATACTTAAAATTAGAATGCATGAATATGTGGAAAACATGGTAAATGGACAGTTAGGTTTTGTATTTTGATTACATGGATTGTCTAAAGTTAGGTGGAAAGTTTAAGTTAACTAAGAATTCAGATTTTAGTCCACTTGGCCAAATACAATCCTACCTTGACCCTAACCCCATTACAACCCTTAAAAGACCTCTTGATATGTGTATCTGTGCATTAATTCCTTGTTGATTGTTAGATGAAGAGCAAGTCTTAGAAAGAAAGGTTAGTAGAGAATTGAGAGAATCGAATCTTAAACACCTGAGCGATTAGAGTGCATACACTTCCAGTGAGGGTTCGATGCTCGATTCTTTGTTCCCAGCTTTCAGGAGCTATTTTCTTTTGTAAGTTTACTTGTACTTTATTTTGTGATTTGAATTAGTAAAATCCAGTTCATATTTGTTCTTAAAAGATTTTTTTACTTTTAACTAAGTAGGTAGAAACATTCTGCATTTAGTTGCATTCATAGGTTGTATTTCATACATTCTACAATTCCCCTTCACTCTTTTAGTTCTCTTAGGCTTAGCATGAAGACATGCTATTGTTTAAGTGTGGGGAGGTTGATAAACCACTATTTTATGGTTTATCTTGTGCTCAATTGAGTGGATTTTATCAATCTTTCATACACTTGTTCATACAAAATGCATGTTTTACATTCTCCTTCTTGATTTTATGCTATGATTGAAACATGCTTCTTTGGCCTTATATTTGCTAATATTAATCCTCTCTTATTACCATTCGATACCTTGATATGTGCGTTAAGTGATTACAGGGATTACAGGGTAGGAATGGCTTAGAGGATGGAAAGGAAACATGCAAAGTGGAAGGAATACGAGAAACTAAAGGAACTACTAAAGCTTTCCAGCCTGACTTCCTGGTACTTAATTGACCATAACTTGAGCTACAGAGGTCCATATGATGCGGTTCCATCTGCGTTAGAAAGCTAACATTCGGGGCTTCGCAAAGATATATAATTTGCCATAGCTTCTCCGACGCCAGACAACGCGAACGTGAGGATCACGCGGATGCGTGACCTGGCAAAAATGCAATCCACGCAAACGCGTGGACGACTCCTCCGCGTCACTTTGCCACGACCTGAACGTAACAGAAATCACTAGGGGCGATTTCTGGGCTATTACTGACCCAGTTCTCGGCCCAAAAAACACAGATTAGTGGCTATAAAGTGGGAGAATGCATCTATTCATCAAGACCAATTGATAATAATTCACTTTTCAGAATTTAGATGTAGTTTTAGAGAGAGAGAGGCTCTCCCCTCTCTCTTAGGATTTAGGATTAGGATTCCTCTTAAAGGATTTAGGATTTCTTATTATTTCAACTTACAATTTCTTCTCAATTTCCAGGTTTAATATTCCTTTTATTTATTTTCTCAATTTAGTTTATGAACTCTTTATGTTTGGATTGATTTTCTTTTATTAATGCAATTTGAGGTATTTCAGAATTATGATTGCTTTCCTTTATTTATCTAAATTTAGATTTTTCCCTTTTGGCTTTGGTTGATTAATTGGTAACTCTTGAGTTGTCAAACTCATCGTGATTGATAATTGTTATCTTTGCTGATTGATTTAAATTTCTATAACTCTAGTCTTTCCTTAGGTGTTGACTAGGACTTTAGGTGTTAAATTGATTTATCCACTTGACTTACCTTCATAGTTAGAGGTTGACTTAGTGTAAGCAAAAATATAATTCTCATCACCATTGATAAGGATAACTATGATAGGACTTCCAGTTTTCATACCTTGCCAAGAGTTTTCTTAGTTATTGATTTACTAATTCCTGCAATTTATTTCTCTTGTTCAAACCTTTTCAAAACCCAAAAATACTGTTTTTCATAACCAATAATAAATCATACTTCGCTGCAATTCCTTGAGAAGACGACCCGAGGTTTAAATACTTTGGTTTATAAATTTTATTGGGTTTGTTACTTGTGACAACTAAACGTTTGTACGAAAGGATTTTCTGTTGGTTTAGAAGCTATACTTACAACGCGATCATATATTTGTGAATTTCTTTACCGACAGGAAATCCAGATCGTCAGGCGTCAGGCTAAGATCTAAAAAACTGCCCGGCCTAGAAGGGTAAGCACTCCCATGTACAAACTTTTTTTTTATGTTTTTATCTCATTATTATTTAAATGAAAGTTATTAATTACCTAAAAAGTTTCCTACCAAGTGATGTGCGGGAATTTGTCTCTCAACAAATTTCCTTCTGGAAAGTGTACCAGATTGTCGTCAAGTAAAAACTCACTGTAGAGTGAGGTCGAATCCCACAGGGATTAGTAGATTGAGCAACATTAATTGAAGAATTATGCTAGTTGAGCGAAATCGGGATTGAATTGGGAATTGCAGAAAAATAAATTGGCAGGAAACTTAAATTGCAAGAAATTAAATTGTTGGAAATAAGAATAGGGACTTAAATTGCAAGAAATTAAAAGGGAATGGGGATTAAGCATGAAATTAAAGAAGCAGAAAATAAATAGAATGGGTAGATCAGAGATGGGGAATCATTGGGTTTAGGAGATGTATAATTCTTTGGATCAAATTCTTTTTCATTTCTTCCGCAATCATTGCATTCATTGATCTCTTTGGCAATCTTAATTGATTGGATCCCAATTCCTTGGCTCACCAACCTCTCTAAGTATGAACAATTGTTATACCACACAACGGATCAGCAGTGCAGCCAGTCCAATAAGTCAGACATGACAGCATCGGAGTCCCTTGCAGGTACCCCCCACCCTCTGGTGACGAAGGATCAGCAGTGCAGCCAGTCCAATAAGTCAGACACGACAGCTCCGGCCGCCACTCACCAGCCGGACACGTCAGCACCGACCAGTACGGAAGATCTCGTCCGAAATCGACCTCTAGTTTCAGGTAACCCTCGGAACATTGGCGCCGTTGCCGGGGACTCGGAAGTCACCCCACCACCATGGCGGATGACCATGACAACGACCACAATTCAGATCTAGAGGATAGAACGCCGCACAAAAATGCGGACACTACACCGAAAGATACCTCGGAATCTAACAAGGACAAAAATCCACCAAATCCGAGAGCTTTAGAGGCGCTTCAAGATCGTTTAAAGCAACTTGAAAAAGAAGTCCAACATCAGCGAGAAGCTGGGAAGGATCTACAAAGGGAGATAAGGCGATGCCGAGAATTAGAAGATAAACTTCTAAAACTCGAAGCCGATCTCAAAGCCAAAGCTACTCGATCCACCCCTGAGGACAATTCTCGCAAGGATTAAGACCCATTCACTAGGGAGATCATGAAGACCAAAATCCCTAAGGACTTCAAACTTCCGGACATGACTTTGTATGATGGCACTATAGATCCCGGCCATCATATCAGCAATTTCAGAAGTAGAATGTATCTCACCGACACCTCAGATGCAGTCTGCTGCAAAGCCTTTCCAATTACTTTAACAAAGACAGCAATCAGGTGGTTCAACAATCTACCTCCTAGGTCCATCTCAAGCTTCGACGACTTAGCCAAGAAGTTTCTGGCCAGATTCTCCATCCAAAAAGATAAGGCTAAACATTCCCCAAGTCTATTAGGAATTAAGCAAGGAGATTGGGAAAGCCTTCGCAGTTACATGGAAAGATTCAACAAAACATGCCTGGACATACAAAGTCTACCAACAGAGGCTGCCATTATGGGCCTCATCAATGGCTTACGAGAGGGACCTTTTAGTCAATCTATATCGAAAAAACACCCTACATCTCTGAACGAAGTGCAAAAACGAGCAGAGAAGTACATCAACATGGAGGAAAACTCTCGACTAGGAGAGACCTCAAAATCTGGATTCACCTATCCCTCCTGGGATAAGGATAAAGAGTCCAAAATGAAGGAAGATCGACATGGGAAAAAAATCAAAAAATACCACAAGTTACACCCTTCTTCGGGTGTCCCTTGTAGATGTCTACAGAGAAGTTTGCCACACTGAAAAAATACTCCAGCTCGACCACTCAAAGGCAAAAAAGGAGTATGAAATCGGACCGAATATTGTGAATATCATCGAATCCGCGGGCATTCCACCAACGAATGTTTTGACTTAAATAATGTCATAGAAAAATTAGTAAGAGAGGGAAGATTAGATCGGTACCTGGCCACCCGGGACGATGAACAAAGAAAATGAAGAAGAGACGAAGACGTCAGACGAACCGAGCGATCACCTCACACACCAGAAAGACACGTCCACATGATACACGGCGGATTTGCGGGAGGAGGAATCTCCAAGTCATCTTGCAAAAGATATCTCAAAGAAGTATATCATGTTGAGGGGAAAGAGGAAGCACTCGACATCCTCGTAATCACTTTCACCAAAGAAGACGCATCCGGTATCATCTTAGGATACGATGATCCTATGGTCATCACTATTATACTGGCAAACGCAAATCTCCACCGCACACTGATAGACCAAGGGAGCTCCGCCGACATCTTGTTCAAAACTGCCTTCGACAAGCTCGGCCTGGAAGAAAAAGAACTTAGAGCATATCCAAACAGTCTGTTCGGACTGGAGACACCCCAGTTCAACCATTTGGATACATTTCGCTACACACTACCTTCGGAAAAGGAAACCAATCTAGAACACTCAAGATAGACTACATCGTGGTCGATGTGAGTTCAGCCTACAATGCCTTAATAGGTCGGACAACATTGAATCAACTCGGCGTAATAGTCTCAACTCCATATTTATGAATGAAATTCCCAACTGCAGAAGGGATAGCTACAATAAAAGCAGATCAGAAGATGGCGCGCCGCTGTTACAATTAAAGTCTAAACCTCAGAGGCAGAGGAGAGGAATTCCACACAATCGAACTGGGGGGAGTTCAGAGGCGAGAAGAACTCCGCCCACAACCCGAAGGTGAAGTAGAAAAAATCCAGATCAGAGACACCCCGGACAAAACAACCAATATTGGTACGATTCCCAGTGGAGACATAAAAGAATTACTCGTACAGTTCTTACGAGATAATGTCGACCTCTTTGCATGGAAAGCTGCAAACATGCCAGGAATAGACCCCAAATTAATGTACCACAAGTTGGCGGTCTACCCAGGATCTCGTCCAATACAACAGAGATGGAGAAAGCTCGGACCAGAACGATCCCAAGCTGTGGAAGAGCAGGTACAAGCTCTATTGGAGGCAGGATTCATAAGAGAAGTCAAGTACCCACTATGGCTAGCTAACGTTGTCTTGGTGAAAAAATCAAACGGAAAGTGGCGAATGTGCACCAACTACACTGATCTCAACAAAGCCTGCCCAAAAGATCCTTATCCACTCCCAAGTATCGACGCCCTGATGGATGCCTCCTCCGGATATAAATACCTCTCGTTCATGGACGCGTATTCGGGATACAATCAAATCCCAATGCATCCACCCGACCAAGAAAAAACCTCATTCTTAACCCCAAAAGCAAACTATTGCTACATCATAATGCCTTTTGGTCTTAAAAACGCAGGAGCAACTTATCAAAGGTTAATGAATAAAGTCTTTTCGGATCATATCGGAAAAATCATGGAAGTCTATGTAGACGACATGTTAATAAAGACACAAAGTGAAGAGACGCTATTGTCCGACCTGACCCAAGTGTTCGACACTATAAGAAGGCATGACATTCGACTCAATCCTGTAAATTGCACCTTCACAGTAGAAGCTGGCAAATTCCTAGGTTTTATGCTCACACAAAGAGGAATCGAAGTAAATCCGGATAAATGCCGGGCAATACTCAACATGAAAAGCCCGACTTGCGTCAAAGAGGTACAACAACTCAACGAGAGGTTGGCAGCCTTGTCCAGATTTCTAGCCGGATCGGCAATAAGATCTCTCCCCTTCTACACCACTCTAAGGAAAGGAAAAAAGTTTGAATGGATAACGGAGTGCGAGCAAGCCTTCCAAGAGTTCAAGAGATTCCTGGGACAACCACCTATCCTAACTTGGCCATGGAAAGGAGAACCACTCATATTGTACCTCGCGGTAGGAAGTTGAGTAGTAGCCTCAGCACTAGTTCGAGAAGACGATAGTGGGCAACAACCCGTATACTTCATTAGTAAAGCATTACAAGGATCTGAGCTGAACTACCAAAAAATAGAAAAATTTTCCTACGCCCTCATACTAACATCTCGACGACTTCGTCCATACTTCCAAGCTCACACCATCAGGATTCGGACCAACCAGCCCATAAAGGGGATTTTGCAGAAAACGGACTTAGCAGGTAGAATCTTGTAATGGGCCGTCGAGTTGTCCAAATTTGATCTTTAATACGAAGCTTGGACGGCCATTAAATCACAATACTTGGCCGACTTCATTGCAGAATTTACAGACACCCCGAAAACCCCCACAGAATGGAACCTCTACATGGACGGTTTCTCAAATAAAAATGGAAGTGGCGCGGGTGTGATAATTGAAAGCAACCAAGGGACTCAAATTGAACTCTCCCTCAAATTTGGGTTCCCTGCCTCAAACAATCAAGCGGAATATAAGGCACTATTAGTTGGTTTGAAGCTGGCTAGGGAGGTTGGAGCTCAAAAGTTTACCATCTTCAGCGACTCACAAGTAGTCACTTCACAAATAGCAGGGAGCTACCAAGCCAAAGACCCCACCATGAAAAAGTACTTGGACAAAACCAGGGAACAGCTCAGACAACTCGGAGAATATGAGGTCCGTCACATACCCCGAGAACAGAATACCCAAGCTGACGCACTCTCAAAGCTAGCCAGCACCAAACCAGGGGGCAACAATAGAAGCCTCATCCAAGAAATACTGCAGAGTCCGTCAATCTCGCAAGAAGAAAAAGTCCTAGCCATAACAGGTCAGGACCAAGGATGGATGACTCCCATAATTAACTACCTCAAAACAAAAACACTCCCTACAGATGAAAAAGAGGCAAAGAGGTTAAAACGATAGGCACAACATTACACCATCATAAACAATACTCTATACCTGAGAGGGATTTCAATCCCATTATTAAAATGTGTGCCGACCTCCAACACAAAGGAAGTTCTAGAAGAAGTACACAGTGGCATTTGTGGCAATCATCTCAGAGCACAAGCTCTCGCCAAAAAAGTACTCCGAGCAGGATTTTATTGGCCAACTATACAAAAGGAAGCCACAGAGTTTGTAAAGACATGTCTACCATGCCAGAAACATGCCAACTTTCACATTGCCCCGCCAGAGGAACTCATCAACGTGACCTCACCATGGCCATTTGCAAAATGGGGACTCGACCTTCTCGGACCCTTCCCTCAGGGATCGGGAGAAGTTAAATTCCTTATAGTAGGGGTAGACTACTTTACAAAGTGGATCGAGGCAGAACCCCTAGCTAATGCCATTGCTCAAAGAAGTCGAAAATTCCTATATAGGAACATTGTCACAAGGTTTGGGGTTCCATACTCCATCACCACAGACAATGGCACTCAATTCACAGATGCAGACTTCAGAAAGTTAGTGGCTGACTTGAACATAAAACAACAATTCACTTTCGTAGAACATCCCCAAGCCAATGGACAAGCTGAAGCTGCCAACAAAGTCATATTTGCTGGGATAAAATGGAGATTACAGGACGCAAAGGGAGCTTGGGCTGAGGAGCTCCCACAAGTCCTATGGGCATACCGAACAATGCCACATTCCACCACAAAGGAATCACCCTTCCGATTAACATACGGAATGGAGGCAATGATCCCAGTAGAGATTGAAGAAGGGTCATCTAGAGTGGTCCACTATAATGAAGAAGCCAACTCCCAACTTCAAAGGGAAGAACTCGACCTACTCCCGGAAGTCCAAGAAAGAGCTCGAATCAGGGAAGAAGCACTAAAGCGTCGAATGGCTTCGAGATATAATCAAAAGGTAGTGCCATGAGGTTTTGCTGAGAATGACCTCATCCTAATCCGAAATGATATCGGAACAACTCGACCTGGAGAAGGAAAGTTGGTAGCAAACTGGAAAGGACCCTACCGAGTCGTAGAAGTACTGGGAAAGGGCTACTACAGACTGTCCGAACTCGATGGACGAGAACTTCCAAGGTCATGGTACGCCTGCAACCTAAGAAGGTACTATAGTTAGGGATGATAAAGGATCTTAGGACAAGGCGCACTCTTTTTCCTGAAAAGGTTTTTTAATGAAGTGCCAAGCCAAGACCTATAAATCGCCCAACTTAGAGGGATAAAGCTTTCCACATGTATATTTTCATTTTCTTTTGAAAAAAATATGTTTAGATATTCTACAAATTCTCAAGCCGCATTAATCTGAAACATTCATCGTCTGATTATAAAGCAACAGATTGGCAGAAAGTGAAAATCGAATTCACTGCACGATCGCGATAAAGACCAACAGAGATGAAAACCAAATCCATCAAAAAGTCGACCAAGCAAGGATTAAACCCAATTTCTACAAATCGGCAAAGATGAAAACAGAATAATGCAAGAAGTTATCGAAAGTGATCCATAGAAAGGACCTGACGATGTCTTAATAAAATGGATTGCTAAAAAATAACTTAAAGACTGGCCGACATTAAGAAGTCGGACCAGTCACAATAACCCAAGTTATAAGTAAATCCCTGGAAAGAGGTCTGGCTAGCCCTATAAAAGAGGATTACTGTAACTTAGAAGGGCCTGACATGACGAAGTCGGCCCAAAACAAAAAAGTTATAGAAGTAATCCCTGAAAGAGACCTGAACAAGGTCCAAGAAAGAGGATTACAAAAATAACTTAGAAGGGCCCGAC
The DNA here is from genome assembly GCF_000816755.2 of Arachis ipaensis. Lineage (NCBI taxonomy): Eukaryota > Viridiplantae > Streptophyta > Magnoliopsida > Fabales > Fabaceae > Arachis > Arachis ipaensis. The sequence continues at coordinate 60,086,385 of NC_029791.2, forward strand.
ACGACGAAGTCGGCCCAAAGCATAAAAGTTATAGAAGTAATCCCTGAAAGAGACCTGAACAAGGTCCAAGAAAGAGGATTACAAAAATAACTTAGAATGGCCCGACATGACGAAGTCGGCCCAAAACATAAAAGTTAGAGAAGTAAATCCCTAAAAGAGACCTGAACAAGGTCCAAAAAAGAGGATTACAAAAATAACTTAGAAAGATCTGACACAGCGAAGTCGGCCTCCATAAAATGCTAAAGTTATAAAAAGTAATACCTAGCAAGAGACCTCATAGAAGGTCCAAACAAAGCAGGATTACTAGAAATAACTTCCGAAGCCTCAAAGGAATCAAAGCCACAAGCAGGAATTACAAAGGCAATCCAAAGAGGTTGAGCAACAAGGCTCCAACACTACCAAAAACCTAAAAAAAGGGTACCAAGATAGATAAGGACCGACACGATATTAAAAGCATGAAGTTGTAATAAAAACAAGCTCAAAGAGGCTACCCAAATCAGCCCCAAGAACTTGGAAGCTATTTTTTGTTTTTCAAAATAAAGTTGCTAAACAAGCAACTGAAAAAGTGTCAACAGTCAGCAACATTACAAAAAGAAAGTTTTAAAAGCCCACAGGCTGGGCTATCTACACAAAACATTTAGATAATCAGGGAAGATCCAAAGGCTTCTTGGCAGCACAAGGTGAAGGAGGGCGAGTCTGAAGGGGCACTGCATCAACCGTCCTGTCATCCCGATTTAATATCTGACAATTAGGCTCTGGTTCAGGATGACTTACTCCAGTGGGAGGAGCTGAAGATGTCAGCACAACAGTGGCTTTGGCGATCGGCACAAGAAGAGGTTCGACATTATCGTCATCAGGATCGTCAGGGACAATCTTTCCATCCTTTACAACATTATCCAGACTGAAGAGAGTAAGGTTGGCCTCAGGTGCAAGAACTTGAACCTGCTCCTTCAGGTTCTCATAAGCAGCATTTACGCTGCCTACAAGATGACCCTGGAGCTCGACATAATCAACCCGGGCAGACTCCAACTCCTCCCTAAGACGCATCACCTCCCTGTAGGCCGTAACATAGCTATCCTTGTGCCTCAAAGCCGTGTCTTCAGCCAACTTTATAGAAGCCGCCAAGGCAATAAAACTAGCCTTCTCACCCTCCAACTCTTTCTCCAACTTGGTCACCTTCACCTCGAGCTCCTTCTTCAAACCTTTCATCCGATCGAACTCTAATTTGGCCTCCTCCATAAAGGCCTTCGTAGCATGAAGAGGAACATCTTAGGTAGTCCGATATAAGGCCGCCCCCATATGTGCCATATTGACACTACTCCGAGTTATAAAGTCTAAATAGTGAAGGAGTGACACATCATCCATAGGGAGGGCACCATAAGGACCGATCTGCTGGTCAACAAACCCAACAGCATCGAAGTAAGGGGCATCCAGATTGAAGGGTTCAACAGTTTGAGGTCTTTTGGAAGGTGGAACAACCGGGGGAGAAGATGCAGCAGCAGTAGAAGACTGCAGAGGATCCACTACACGAACTCGAGGAGTAGGGATCATTCTCATCGGGCCGGGAGAGCTTGGCACGGACGGTTTCGACGTCACCTGTGAAGATCCTTCCCCATCCGTTTTGGTCGAGATGTTCTGAGCAGAAGCAGCCTTTCTTGCCTTCTTGAAAGCTTTCATCGAGTCATTATTCTTGGCCATCTCTGTAAAATAGAAACCAGCAATTTTACAGACCAGGAAAAAAACGGAAAGCAAAGTAAAAACAAGAAGCAATATATATCAAGTAATACCCAGTGCAGTTCGAACAAAGGAGGGGTCCCCCAAGGATTTTTTAGTATCTAGATGAGGAGGTTCCCCCCAAAGGACCTCCAAAACAGTTACAAAAGCCTGCTCAATCTCGTCGAGCATTTTCCACGTATATCGGGATACTACTACATTCTGCTGCCAACACAGAGGGAAGGATGGCTCATCATTCGCTTCCAGAAAAAAAGGGCGAGCTCCCTCAACAGCTCGAATCTTGAAGAAATAATTCTTGAAGTCCCTAAAGAACTCGTCATACATGGTAAAAACCTTATGTCCTTGTGCAGATCTAAAAGAAACTCACAAGGCTTTCTTTTTCGAAGAAATCCCGGGCTTAGTTAAAACAAACAAATAAAGGAAAAGAGTTTGAGAAGGGGTAACATCCAATTCTGGGCAAAGAAGCTGAAAAATCTTAATAAAACCCTAGGAGTTCGGATGAAGCTGGGATGGAGCTACATTACACGACCATAGCAAATCGGTCTCAAAAGAAATAAAGGGAAAAGTGATGTCCAACTGGCTGAAAAAATAGTCGTAAGCATAAAAGAAAGGGCGCTCCCCTTGGGTCGGGACAGGGAAGCAAACCCTCTCCTCGGAGTAAGGTGCCACCAATTCATAATTCCTCTCCTGATCTCTAATCTTGCAGAGACGGTGATGTTTTCTAAGCTCTACGCAAAATTCAGAATTGGCTAAAGAAACACACAGCAACACCAGGGAGTCCAACGAATCAGACATCTCCTCGGGAACCTTAGAAGACGCCTCAACAATATTTTTGCGAGAAGACATGGCCAACTAGTCCTACAAACAAGAAAAGAAGAACGGATTACTAAAAAATATCTCAGACAAAAGACAAAACAACTCGGCTAGTGATGAGCGGATAATTTATACGCTTTTTGGCATTGTTTTTAGTATATTTTTAGTATATTTTAGTTAGTTTTTATTATATTTTTATTAGTTTTTAAATAAAAATCATATTTCTGGACTTTACTATGAGTTTGTGTGTTTTTCTGTGATTTCAGGTATTTTCTGGCTGAAATTGAGGGACCTGAGCAAAAATCTGATTCAGAGGTTGAAAAAGGACTGTAGATGCTGTTGGATTCTCACCTCCCTGTACTCGAAGTGGATTTTCTCGAGCTACAAAAACCCAATTGGTGCACTCTTAATTGCGTTGGAAAGTAGACATCCTGGGCTTTCCAGCAATATATAATAGTCTATATTTTGCCCAAGATTTGATGGCCTAAACTGGCATTCCAAGTCAGCATAGAAATTCTGGTGTCAAAACGCCAGAACTGGCATAAAAGCTGGAGTTAAACGCCCAAACTGGCACAAAAGCTGGTGTTTAACTCTAAGAAAAGCCTCTACACGTGAAATCTTCAATACTCAGCCCAAGCACACACCAAGTGGGCCCCGGAAGTGGATTTCTGCATCATTTACTCATTTCTGTAAACCCTAGGCTACTAGTTCTCTATAAATATGACCTTTTGCTATTTTACTTTTAATCTTTGATTAGTCTTATACTATCTTAGACCTTTGGGAGGCTGGCCATTCGGCCATGCCTATACCTTTTGTTCTTATGTATTTTCAACAGTGGAGTTTCTACACAACATAGATTAAGGTGTGGAGCTATGCTGTTCTTCATGAATTAATGTAAAGTACTACTGTTTTTCTATTCAATTCACGCCTACTTCTTCTCTAAGATATACACTCCTTCTTCAACCTGATGAATGTGATGATCCGTGACACTCATCATCATTCTCACCTATGAACACGTGCCTGACAACCACCTCTGTTCTACTTGCAATAGCTTGAATGTGTATCTCTTGGGTTTCTAATCAAAGATTGGAACCTTCGTGGTATAGGCTAGAATTATTGGTGGCCATTCCTGAGGTCCGGAAAGTGTAAACCTTGTCTGTGGTATTTCGAGTAGGACCTGGGAAGGGATGACTGTGACGAGCTTCAAACTCGCGAGTGTTGGGCGTGTGACAGACGCAAAAGGATCAATGGATCCTATTCCAACATGATCGAGAAGAAAGCAGAGGTTCAGAAGGAACAAAGCATCTTCATACGCTTATCTGAAATTCTCACCAATGAATTACATAAGTATCTCTATCTTTATTTTATGTTTTATTTATATTTTAATTATCAATTCTCCATAACTATTTGAATCTGCCTGACTGAGATTTACAAGATGACCATAGCTTGCTTCAAGCCAACAGTCTCCGTGGGATCGACCCTTACTCACGTAAGGTTTATTACTTGGACGACCCAGTGCACTTGCTGGTTAGTTGTGCGTAGTTGTGACAAAGAGTTGAGATTACAATTGTGCGTACCATGATGTTGGCCCATTGATGATCACAATTTTGTGCACTAAGTTTTTGGCGCCGTTGCTGGGGATTGTTCGAGTTTGGACAACTGACGGTTCATCTTGTTGCTTAGATTAGGTAATTTTATTTTATGTTTAAGCTTTTTACTTCTTATTTTCGGAAAAAAATTTCAAAAATACAAAAAAATTTTCTATTTGTTCTTCATAGTTTTTAAGAATGAATTCAAGAGTTTCATGATGATTTGTTGAAGTCTGGCTGGTTGTGAAACCATGTCTAAACTTTTGGACCGAGGTTTCAACTTATCATCATAAGAGCTTGATGATTTCCATCAATTTTGATGTTGAAAGTAATGATCTGCTAAAGCTTGGCTGGCCATTGGCCATGTCTAGTGTTTTGGACCGAAGCTTTCGTTGAAGGCTTGGCTGGCTAGTAAGCCATGTCTAATTCCTGGACCAGAGTTTTAGACTAACATTGCAATGATTTCTGGAATTCTTATTAAAAATTTTGAATCCCTTTATTTTCTTTTCCATATAATTTTCGAAAAATCACAAAAAAATTTATAAAATCTTAAAATAAAAAATATTTTATATTTCTTGTTTGAGTCTAGGGTCTAATTTTAAGTTTGGTGTCAATTGCATGTCTTTATTCTTCTTGCATTTTTCGAATATATACATTATGTTCTTCATTGATCTTCAAGTTGTTCTTCATGATTTTATTGCTCTAATCTTTAATTTCTCTTATTTTGTGCTTTTGTTGTTTCTTACATACATTTTCAATTTGTTATAGTCCTTAGTATACAAACTTCTAAGTTTGGTGTCTTGCATGCATTGTTTATTTGATCTTAGTTGCATTTTATTATTGTTTCTCATCATTAAAAATTCAAAAAAAAAAAATTAAAATTGTGTCTTTTCAAGTCAATAAGACAGAGAATTGAAGATTCAGAACATTCAGTAGAGAAATTACACAGAAAAAGCTGGGCGTTCAAAATGCCCAGTGAAGAAGGAAAACTGGCGTTTAAACGCCAGCCAGGGTACCTGGTTGGGCGTTAAACGCCCAAAAGGGTAGTATTTTGGGCGTTAAACGCTAGAATGGATACCATTCTGGGCGTTTAACGCCAGGAGGACACTAGAGGGAAGATTTTGTTTTTATTTCAAATCTTTTTCAAGTTTTCATAATTTTTCAAAATCAAATCTTTTTCAAATCATATCTTTTCAATCATATCCTTTCAAAATCAATTTCTTTCCATTTTTTTAATTATTACTATTTTCGAAAATATTTGTTACAATTAATGATTTAATTCAAAATTTTCTAGTTGTTACTTGCCTATTAAGAAAGGATCATATTTTAAATTCTAGAATCGTATCTTTTAATTTCTTGTTAGTCAAGTAATCAACTTTAATTTTAAAACTTTCTTTTTTTTTAAATTCTCAATTCATATCTTTTCAATCATATCTTTTCAATCACATCTTTTTCAAAATTAAGTTTCAATCATATCTTTTTTATTTCTAATTTCAAAATCTTTTCCAAAAATCACTTAATTTCTTTCCTAATCTTAGTTTTCGAAAATCATTTACCAAATTTTCAAAATTCTTTAATTATTTCAAAATCTTTTACTTTATTTTCGAAAATTCTTCCCCTCTTCTCACATCCTTCTATTTATGGACTAACACTCCTCCTCAATGTACAATTTGAACTCTATCCCTCTTGCTAAGTTCGAATTCTTTCTTCTCTACCTTCTCCTTCTATTCTTCTTTACCTCTGACACCTCAAGGAATCTCTATACTGTGATATAGAGGATTCCATATTTTTTTCTCCTCTCTTTTCATATGAGCAGGAGCAAGGACAAGGGCATTCTTGTTGAAGCTGATCCTGAACCTGAAAGGACCTTGAAGAGAAAGCTAAGAGAAGCTAAAGTATAACTCTCTATAGAGGACCTAACAGAACTTTTCAAACAAGAAGAAACCATGGCAGCCGAAAATAACAACAATGCCAACAATGCAAGGAAGGTGCTTGGTGACTTTACTGCACCTACTCCCGACTTCTATGGGAGAAGCATCTCAATCCCTGCCATTGGAGCAAACAACTTTGAGCTTAAGCCTCAATTAGTTTCTCTAATGCAATAGAATTACAAGTTTCATGGACTTTCATTGGAAGATCCTCATAAGTTCTTAGCTGAATTCTTGCAAATCTGTGACACTGTTAAGACCAATGGGGTTGATCCCGAGGTCTACAAGCTTATGCTTTTTCCCTTTGCTGTAAGAGACAGAGCTAGAACATGGTTGGATTCACAACCTAAAGAAAGCCTAAACTCTTGGGAAAAGCTAGTCAATGCCTTCTTGGCAAAGTTCTTTCCACCTCAAAAATTGAGCAAGCTTAGAGTGGAAGTCCAAACCTTCAGACAGAAGGAAGGTGAATCCCTCTATGAAGCTTCGGAAAGATACAAACAATTGATCAGAAGGTGTCCTTCTGACATGCTTTTAGAATGGAGCATCATAGGTATTTTCTATGATGGTCTATCTGAACTGTCCAGGATGTCATTGGACAGCTCTGCTGGAGGATCTCTTCATCTGAAGAAGATGCCTGCAAAAGCTCAGGAACTCATTGAAATGGTTGCAAATAACCAATTCACGTATACTTCTGAAAGGAATCCTGTGAATAATGGGACAAATCAAAAGAAAGGAGTTTTTGAGATTGATACTCTGAATGCCATATTGGCTCAGAACAAAATATTGACTCAACAAGTCAATATGATTTCTCAGAGTCTGTCAGGAATGCAAGCAGCAACAGTTAGTACCAAAGAAGCTTCATCTGAAGAAGAAGCTTATGATCCTGAGAACCCAGCAATAGAAGAGGTGAATTACATGGGAGAATCCTATGGAAACACCTATAATCCTTCATGGAGAAATCATCCAAACCTCTCATGGAAGGATCAACAGCGGCCTCAACAAGGCTTCAACAACAATAATGGTGGAAGAAATAGGTTTAGCAATAGCAAGCCTTTTCCATCATCTTCTCAGCAACAGACAGAGAATTCTAAGCAGAGCCATTCTGACTTAGCAACCATAGTCTCTGATCTAACTAAAACCACTCAAAGTTTCATGACTGAAACAAGGTCCTCCATTAGAAATTTGAAGGCACAAGTAGGTCAGCTGAGTAAGAAGGTTACTGAACTCCCTCGTAGTACTCTTCCAAGCAATGCAGAAGAGAATCCAAAAGGAGAGTGCAAGGCCATCAACATACCCCACATGGCCGAACCTGGAGAGGAGGAAGAGGCAGTGATCTCGACTGAGGAAGACCTCACTGGACGTCCACTGGCCTCCAAGGAGTTCCCCAATGAGGAACCATGGGAATCTGAGGCTCACACTGAGACCATAGAGATTCCATTGAATTTACTTTTGCCATTCATGAGCTCTGATGAGTATTCTTCCTCTGAAGAGGATGAAGATGTTACTGAAGAGCAAGTCGCTAAGTACCTTGGAGCAATCATGATGTTAAATGCCAAGTTATTTGGTAATGAGACTTGGGAGGATGAACCCCCCTTGCTCACCAAAGAACTGGATGACTTAACTAGGCAGAAATTACCTCTAAAGAGACAAGATCTTGGAAAGTTCTCAATACCTTGTACCATAGGCACCATGACCTTTGAGAAGGCTCTGTGTGACCTAGGGTCAAGCATAAACCTCATGCCTCTCTCTGTAATGGAGAAGCTAGGGATCATTGAGGTACAAGCTGCAAGAATCTCACTAGAGATGGTAGACAATTCAAGGAAACAGGCTTATGGACTTGTAGAGGATGTCTTGACAAGATCTTTCTCAATACCTTGTACCATAGGCACCATGACCTTTGAGAAGGCTCTGTGTGACCTAGGGTCAAGCATAAACCTCATGCCTCATGCCTCNGACTTGTAGAGGTAAAGGTTGAAGACCACTACATCCCTGCTGATTTCATAGTCCTAGACACTGGGAAGTGTATGGATGAATCCATCATCCCCATCATCCTCTTCCTGGCCACAGCAAAGGCTGTGATTGATGTTGACAGAGGAGAATTGGTCCTTCAAGTGAATGAGGAC
>NC_029791.2:60096037-60148553 GCF_000816755.2 Arachis ipaensis
GAAACAGGCTTATGGACTTGTAGAGGATGTCTTGGTAAAGAAACAGGCTTATGGACTCCCTGCTGATTTCATAGTCCTAGACACTGGGAAGTGTATGGATGAATCCATCATCCTTGGCAGACCCTTCCTAGCCACAGCAAAAGCTGTGATTGATATTGACAAAGGAAAATTGGTCCTTCAGGTGAATGAGGACTCCCTTGTGTTTAAAGCTCAAGGATCTCCCTCTGTAACCATGGAGAGGAAGCATGAAAAGCTTCTCTCACAGCAGAGTCAAACAAAATCCCCACATTCAAACTCTAAGTTTGGTGTTGGGAGGCCACAACAAAACTCTAAGTTTGGTGTTAAGAGGCCATCATCATGCTCTGAGTATCTGTGAGGCTCCATAAGAGCCCACTGTCAAGCTACTGACATTAAAGAAGCGCTTGTTGGGAGGCAACCCAATTTTACTTATCTATGTTAAATTTCTATTTTCTATTGTTATTTTATGTTTTCTATAGGTTGATGATCATGTGAAGTCACAAAAACAATTGAAAAAGCAAAAACAAACTGAAAAACAGAATGAAAAACAGCACACCTTGGAGGAGAAGCCTACTGGCGTTTAAACGCCAGTAAGGGCAGCAGAATGGGCGTTTAACGCCAGAAATGGGCACCAGACTGGCGTTTAACGCCAGAAAAGGGCAAGAAGCTAGCGTTAAATGCCAGAAATGGGCAGCAACCTGGCGTTTAACGCCAGGATTGGCAGCAGAGGGCGTTTTGCACGCCTAATTGGTGCAGGGATGAGAATTCCTTGACACCTCAGGATCTATGAACCCCACAGGATCCCCACCAACCTCAACTCACTCTCTCTCTTCTTCACACCTTTTCATAATACTCTTCCCCAAAAACCCCTCACTATCAAATCTTACCCTCTTCTCCATAACCCTTCAACAATCGACATCCATCCATCATAAACCCCACCTACCTCACCATTCAAATTCAAAACACTTTCCCTCCCAAACCCACCCATACATGGCCGAAACCAAACACCCCTCCACTCCTATATAACCCCATCTTCACTCCTTCATTTTCACACATCTTCAACACTACTTCCCCCCTTGGCTGAAACACTACCCCCTTCCATCTCCTCTATTTCTTCTTCCTCTACTCTCTTTTTTCTTCTTTTGCTCGAGGATGAGCAAACCTTCTAAGTTTGGTGTGGTAAAAGCGTTGCTTTTTGTTTTTCCATAACCACTTATGGCACCTAAGGCCGGAGATACCTCTAGAAAAAGGAAAGGGAAGGCAAAAGTTTCCACCTCCGAGTCATGGGAGATGGAGAGATTCATCTCAAAGATGCATCAAGACCACTTCTATGAAGTTGTGGCCAAGAAGAAAGTGATCCCCGAGGTCCCTTTCAAGCTCAAAAAGGGTGAATATTCAGAGATCTGACATGAGATTGGAAGAAGAGGTTGGGAAGTTCTCACCAACCCCATTCAGCAAGTTGAAATCTTAATGGTTCAAGAGTTCTATGCCAATGCATGGATCACCAAGAACCATGATCAAAGTGTGAATCCGGATCCAAAGAATTGGCTTATAATGGTTCGGGAGAAATACTTAGATTTTAGTCTGGAAAATGTAAGGTTGGCATTCAACTTGCCAATGATGCAAGGAGATGCACACCCCTACACTAGAAGGGTCAACTTTGATCAAAGGTTGGACCAAGTCCTCATGGACATTTGTGAAGAGGGCACTCAATGGAAGAGAGATTCAAGAGGGAAGCCGGTTCAACTAAGAAGGCATGACCTCAAGCCCGTGGCTAGGGGATTATTGGAGTTCATCCAACGCTCCATCATTCCCACTAGCAACCGGTCTGAAGTTACTATAGATCGGGCTATCATGATCCATAGCATCATGATTGGAGAGGAAGTAGAAGTTCATGAGGTTATATCCCTAGAACTCTACAAGGTGGCGGATAAGTCCTGTACTTTGTCAAGGTTAGCCTTCCCTCATCTCATTTGTCACCTTTGCAATTCAGCTGGAATTGACATAGAGGAAGACATCCTCATTGATGAGGACAATCCCATCACTAAGAAAAGGATGGATCAAACAAGAGATCCCACTCATGGACAAGAGCATGAGGAAATTCTTTATCATGAAATTCCTGAGATACCTCAAGGGATGCATTTTTCTCCACAAAACTATTAGGAGCAAATTAACACCTCCCTAGGAGAATTAAGTTCCAATATGGGACAACTAAGGGTGGAGCACCAAGAGCATTCCATCCTCCTCCATGAAATTAGAGAAGATCAAAGAGTTATGAGAGAGGAGCAACAAAGGCAAGGAAGAGACATTGAGGAGCTTAAACACTCCATAAGATCTTCAAGAGGAAGAACAAGCCGCCATCACTAAGGTGGACCTGTTCTTTAATTTCCTTGTTCTTTATTTTCTATTTTTCGAATTTTATGCTTTATGTTTATTTATGTTTGTGTCTTATTACATGATCACTCGTGTCTAAGTGTCTATGCCTTAAAGCTATGAAAATGAATCCATCACCTTTCTTAAATGGAAAATGTTTCTAATTGAAAAAGAAAAAGAAGTGCATGAAAAAACAGTTTAGTTATTTTGATGTGGTGGTAATACTTTTGTCTTTCTGAATGAATGCTTGAACAGTGCATATTTTTTTTGAATTTGTTGTTCATGAATGTTAAAATTGTTGGCTCTTGAAAGAATGATGGAAAAGGAGAAATGTTATTTGATAATCTAAAAAATCATAAAATTGATTCTTGAAGCAAGAAAAAGCAGTGAAAAGCTTGCAGAAAAAAAAAATATATATGCGAAAAAAATGAAAAAAAAGAGAGAGAAAGAGAAAGAAAAAGCAAGCAGAAAAAGCCAATAGCCCTTTAAACCAAAAGGCAAGGGTAAAATAAAAAGGGATCCAAGGCTTTGAGCATCAGTGGATAGGAGGGCCCACAGGAATAAAATCCTGGCCTAAGCAGCTAAACCAAGCTGTCCCTAACCATGTGCTTGTGGCGTGAAGGTGTCAAGTGAAAACTTGAGACTGAGCGGTTAAAGTCGTGGTCCAAAAGCAAAAAGAGTGTGCTTAAGAGCTCTGGACACCTCTAATTGGGGACTCTAGCAAAGCTGAGTCACAATCTGAAAAGGTTCACCCAGTTATGTGTCTGTGGCATTTATGTATCTGGTGGTAATACTGAAAAACAAAATGCTTTGGGTCACGGCCAAGACTCATAAAGTAACTGTGTTCAAGAATCAACATACTTAACTAGGAGAATCAATAACACTATCTGAATTCTGAGTTCCTATAGATGCCAATCATTCTGAACTTTAAGGGATAAAGTGAGATGCCAAAACTGTTTAGAAGCAAAAAGCTAATAAGCCCCGCTCATCTAATTAAGACTGATCTTCATAAATGTTTTTGGAATTCATTGCATATTCTATTCTTTTTATCCTATTTAATTTTTAGTTGCTTGGGGACAAGCAACAATTTAAGTTTGGTGTTGTGATGGATAATTTATACGCTTTTTGGCATTATTTTTAGTATGTTTTTAGTATATTTTAGTTAGTTTTTATTATATTTTTATTAGTTTTTAAATAAAAATCATATTTCTGGACTTTACTATGAGTTTGTGTGTTTTTCTGTAATTTCAGGTATTTTCTGGCTGAAATTGAGGGACCTGAGCAAAAATCTAATTCAGAGGCTGAAAAAGGACTGCAGATGCTGTTGGATTCTCACCTCCCTGTACTCGAAGTGGATTTTCTGGAGCTACAGAAACCCAATTGGCGCGCTCTCAATTGCGTTGGAAAGTAGACATCCTGGGCTTTTCAGCAATATATAATAGTCTATATTTTGCCCAAGATTTGATGGCCCAAACTGGCGTTCCAAGTCAGCATAGAAATTCTGGCGTCAAAACGCCAGAACTGGCATAAAAGCTGGAGTTAAACGCCCAAACTGGCACAAAAGCTGGCGTTTAACTCCAAGAAAAGCTTCTACACGTGAAAGCTTCAATAATCAGCCCAGGCACACACCAAGTGGGCCCCGAAAGTGGATTTCTACATCATTTACTCATTTCTATAAACACTAGGCTACTAGTTCTCTATAAATAGGACCTTTTGCTATTATACTTTTAATCTTTGATTAGTCTTATACTATCTTAGACCTTTGGGAGGCTGGCCATTCGGCCATGCCTAGACCTTTTGTTCTTATGTATTTTCAATGGTGGAGTTTCTACACACCATAGATTAAGGTGTGGAGCTCTGCTGTTCTTCATGAATTAATGCAAAGTACTACTGTTTTTCTATTCAATTCACGCCTACTTCTTCTCTAAGATATACACTCATTCTTCAACCTGATGAATGTGATGATCCGTGACACTCATCATCATTCTCACCTATGAACACGTGCCTGACAACCACCTCTGTTCTACTTGCAATAGCTTGAATGTGTATCTCTTGGGTTTCTAATCTAAGATTGGAACCTTCGTGGTATAGGCTAGAATTATTGGCGGCCATTCCTGAGGTCCAGAAAGTCTAAACCTTGTTTGTCGTATTCCGAGTAGGATCTGGGAAGGGATGACTGTGACAAGCTTCAAACTCGCGAGTGTTGGGCATGTGACAGACGCAAAAGGACAATAGATCCTATTCCAACATAATCGAGAACCGACAGATGATTAGCCGTGCGGTGACAGTGCATTTGGAACATTTCTACTGAGAGGACAGGAAGTAGCCATTGACAACGGTGATGCCCAACATAAATCTTGCCATGGAAGGGAGTATGAATGATTGGAAGAAGGCAATAGGAAAGTAGAGGTTCAGAAGGAACAAAGCATCTTCATACACTTATCTGAAATTCTCACCAATGAATTACATAAGTATCTCTATCTTTATTTTTATGTTTTATTCATATTTTAATTATCAATTCTCCATAACCATTTGAATCTGCCTGACTGAGATTTACAAGATGACCATAGCTTGCTTCAAGCCGACAGTCTCCGTGGGATCGACCCTTACTCATGTAAGGTTTATTACTTGGACGACCCAGTGCACTTGTTGGTTAGTTGTGCAGAGTTGTGACAAAGAGTTGAGATTACAATTGTGCGTACCATGATGTTGGCGCCATTGATGATCACAATTTCGTGCACCAGCTAGTATGATTCAGACAGCACAAACAACAAAAACCCCAGGACCCATACAGAAGGTCCAAGGGCATCCTTTGGAGGCAGTCAAGGAACAAGGATTCAGGAAAACCTACAAAACTAATGTCCCAACAAAACTCGCGTCAAAGACAGAGAGAAACCCTTTCTCAAAAAAGCAGCATCCCCAGAAAGCTACAAATCAAACAAAACCGAAGTAGCTACCTTCCAAATTCGCAGTCTCAGCTTATCAGCAAGAAAAATAGCAAAACATATCAAGAAGAAGTCATCAAAGACGCTACCTTTTTTCAGAGAAATAAATTCCCCCATAAAAAGCAAAATAGCACGAAGAAATAGTCGTTATCTTTCACGGAATTCATTAGCAAAAACTATCAGCATGATAAAAAGGAACAATCTTTCGAGAAAACAAGCAGTATGAACCCTAGAAAGCAAAGGGACCATTTCAAATGCAAGAGAAATCCCCCAAATAGTAAACAAGCAGGCGCACAGTGATACGATAAAGATTCAGATTTTCCAAGTCGAGACGTCAAGAGAAAAATCGAAACTCTATCAAAAGCCGAAGGCAAAATGACGAAAGAAGTACAAAGAAAGAAAAACCAACCTGAACAAAGGAGGAAGCTTCGAAGGAAATTAAAGATGGAGAGACAAAATCGCCCAAAAATTGCCAAATGACGCCGCAACGCAAAAAATGCAAAATTCAGGCGAAAACAAAAACTAAGAGAGTAAAGGGGGAAGTTACAAAAATGAAGGAGAGAAATTGTTTTTGTGTGTAAAATTCAAAATAAATGAGCCAAGGGAAACGGAGCACTAAAAAACAATTAATAAAGGTATTAAACCCTCACACGTTCCCAAGAACAGAGCGCTAATACAAAAGCGCGCGCTTTTAGAAGAAAACGTTCCACATTCAAAAAGGAAGACTCTACAAAATAAAAAAGTCAACAAATGCTCGAGTTCGGCTTTACCAGAGAAAGATCGAAGTCCTAAAACTAAGACTTGACCTCAAAAAGAAAGACCGAGCTTGAGCAGGGGCACTGTTCATACCCTGAGTCGAGCTATCCGACCCGGGATGTTTAGCGACAAGACGACCGACCTCTTCAGGTCTGACTATCCGACCTCTTCTCAAAGAGCTTGGCCAAACTGCCAGGAAAGCCCAGTAAAGGGCTCAAATAGAGGAACACGACCCAAGTCCAAAGGTAGTCCAAGCCTATAGAGATAAAGGCGGTTCCCTAAAAGATTTACCTCACCCAAAGATAAGATAAAGATAAGATAAGACAACTAACTTATCTTATCTAAGAAGGTCAGCCAACGCTATTATAAATACACTGGAGCACCCAGGTATAACTCATACTCTGATTCTACCAAAAACCTGCTTAATACCCTTGCTAACTTAAGCATCGGAGTCCCTTGCAGGTACCCCCACCCTCTGGTGACAAAGGATCAGCAGTGTAGCCAGTCCAACAAGTCGGACACGACAGCTTTGGCCACCACTCACCAGCCGGACACGTCAGCACCGACCAGTATGGAAGATCTCGTCCGAGATCGACCTCCAGTTTTAGGTAACTCTCGGAACACCATCCAAACCCCAATCTAATCTAATGTGAGAAAACATTTCTAGCATGATCTCCTCATTCCTCTTCCAAAGTTCTGAGGAGATCCAATTATGAATAGCTTCTTTTTCAAGATAACTATTCAATTGGATGAAGAACGAAAGCTTTCTAGCAAAATCAAGAGAAAAGAAAGAAGAAGATGAATGAAAATTACTATTGATCCATTGAATTACACAGAGCTCCCTAACCTAATGAAATGGGTTTAGTTGTTCATAGCTCTCAAAATGGAAATTCGGATTGAAAGATACATTGCAAAAGAAAAATAAACAGAAAGTAAATGTTCAGTACTCAGTAAAAGGAAAATCCAAATCGGAAAAAAAGGTGCCTCTAACTTAAATTCTAAACTATTTATACACTCTCTTCCCTTGATCTTCAATCTCTGAATTGGGCTTTTGGCCTTGGTGGAATTGGGTTGAATTAGCTCTAATTGGTTTTGTTTGCTATTGAGAAGAGATTGGTTTGAATTGCAGAGTCTGATGCTTCACGTTGGGGTCAACGTTTGATGGCCAACGTTGACTCAAACGCTCTTCAGAAAAACCAGAAAAACTTGCTGTCATTGGCGTTTGACTCAATGTTGAAGGGCCAACGTCCCGCTATCCACGCGTACGCGTGCTTTGCGCGTTTGCGCAAAAAGGGCAAAAATGGTCATCCACGCGTGCGCGTGCTTCACGCGTGCGTGTGGATGCAAAGATCTCGTTTTCCAACTTTAAAACCATGCAGGAGAAGTTGGCCTCAGCGTTGGACCTCCAACGTTTCCTCCAACAATGGCATTTTCACGCGTGCGCGAACTCCACGCTTACGCGTGATTCGCTCTTTTTCCCAACCATGCGTACGCGTCAATTCCAGTTTTTCAAATCCAAATTCTGGGTTCTTCATCGCAGACGTTGGAGGCTGGCATTTGAGGCAACATTGGACTCCAATGTTCGTTTAGTGACGCGTACGCATGGCTCACGCGTACGCGTGGATGGTCAATTTTGCAATTCCACACGTGCGCGTGACTCACGCTTGCGCGTGGATATGAAAATTTTTCTTTTTCACACGTACGTGTCATAGACGCGTACGCGTCACTCAAAAATCCTTCATCCCCAAAATTGATCATTTTCTCACAACATTGGGGTTAACGTTGGACCTCGAACACCACCTCCAACGTGAGCATCAGCACACTTTACAGAGAATTGCTCTGCTTCTCTTCCAACGTTTGAGGCAACGTTGGTGGTCCAACTTGGTCACCAACGTTGCTTCTTCTTCATCTTTTCCAGGCTCCTTCTTCAACCTTCCTCCATGATTTTTTTCACCTATCATTAACCATTACATGCATCAAAGCCTTGTTAAAGTCATGAGAATTCTTATCATTCTTAGCATACAAGTAATCATAACATAAATAATTATGAAATTGCATCAAATTACTCATGGTTGAATGAATCTAGGCATATATGAATTTCTACCCAATTTTCTTACTTATAGCTCAAGAAAGTACATAAAACCTATTAAAAACAAGGAAAAAGGATATTGAAACTAGCCTAAGATGCCCTGGCATCACCAAGACGCATTAATCTAAGCTCATAAAACGTGAAATTCATCGCCCGATTAAAAGAGGTCGGCAAGGTGATGCGATAGAAGCAAGATAATGCAAGAAGTTATAAAAAGTAATCCAGAAAAAGTGACCTGACGAGGTCTAACTAAATGGGATTACTAAAAATAACTTAATAAGGCCTGACAAAGAAGTCGGACCAATGAAAGGATCACTAAAAAGGGACAAAAACATCTCGCAAAGGCCAAAGGAAGGTTAATAAATGAAGGCCCAAAGTGCTCAGCTAAAAAGGTACAAGCCCTGAAAAGGATTTTACCTAAGGCAAGAGCACGACCTCGAAACAGAGCTAAAAAGTCATCCAAACAAACTATAAAGAAAAGGTTCCCCATCGGGACACTACCTAAAAAGTTGTTAGAATACGACTAAAAAGCCCAGACGACAAGTTGCAAAAACAATACAGCTAACTAAAGAAAGGAGGTATCCACTGCAAGGAAAACCAGGGCAAACCCCACCTCAAGAGGTGCCAACCCAAGGAAACCCAAAGCACTTATATAAAGGTTGAAGAGCAACCTCCTCCAAACAAAGGTTGAAAAACAACCTCCAAATACAAGCATATCAAAACAAGCAATGTCAACACATCAAATTAAAACATTAAAGACTCAAAGGCTGCCTAAATGACAGCCTAAAAGTTTAAAGTGTTTGTTTTTAGAAGTTTCTAAGAAGCAACAAAGTGTCAAGAAATCATCCATAAAACTTACAAAAACCAACAAAGTTTAAAGTCCACAGGTCGGACTATGTCAAATACAAAATTAAAAATATCATAGAGGATCCAAGTTAACCCCAGTAGCGGCATCTTGAGAATGAGATGGGATGGTTGAGATCGGAGTAGCACTAACAACTCTATCTGGCCCATTCAAAATTTCCACATCAGGCTCAGGCCCAGAGGGGCCACCTCGGCAGAAGGAATTGCAGTAGTAGGAGCTGAGGAAGCCTTAGGTGGTGGTACAAGAGGAGGACCTTCGTCTTCATCATCTGGGGCAGGCATAATCATGCCATCCTCCACCACATTGTCCATACTGAATAAGGAGAGGTCGAGCTCGGGAGCAAGAACCCAGACTGGGCCTTTAAATTTTTATACATCTCGGTCACACTGCACACCATATGGCCCTGAAGCTCGGGCCTTTAGATTTTTAGGCAGACTGAAGCCTCTCGTTAGCCTCTAATAGCTCGCCATAGGTCCGAGTATAGCTCTCCTTATACTTCTTAGCAGCCTCCTCAGTCAGATTAGCAGTTGCCTCCGCCACAGTAGCCCGATCCTTCTCCTTTTCTACATCAATCTCCAACTTGGCCACCTTAGCATGCAGTTCATCCTTTAGGCCCTTCACCCTATCATATTCAGCCTTGGCATCCCCTAAAAAGGCCTTGGTAGCATAGACAGGGGACTCCCGCACAACCCGAGATAAGGCCGCACCAAGATTGGCCATCCGAATACTATTACTAGATATAAAATCAAGGTAGTGGAGGATTGATACATCGTCCAGAGAAACCTTCCCATAAGGAGCTATCAACTCTATAGCAAAGGCCACACCATCAAATTCTTTATCATTCAAATCATAAGTTCCAACAATCTTTTGTCTCTTGCGAGGGGGACCCGTAGTAGTTGGAGAGGAGGCAGTGCCAGAGGTTGTCTGAAATGGGTCAGACAAAATTGTACGAACTCTCGGGGTCGAGATAATTTTCCTCAGACCCTGAGACTCAACTGTCGGCTGCTTCGGAGGCAGCTTTGCCGAAGACCCCCTCCCCCGACGTCTTATATGACAGATTTTGGGTAGCCATGTCCTTTTTGGCCTTCCAAAAAGACTTCATGGAGTCTGAAGATTTAACCATCTCTGAAAAGAAGTCAGGAAAAACAATTACACAGTCGGAAAAGAATGAATTCACAAACAATAGAACAAAACTATCTATAAAGGAAGAAGTCGGATACTACCTAGCTCAGACCAGAAAAGGGAAGGATCTCCTAGAAACCTCTTAGTATCCAAATAAGGAGGCTCCCCCCAATGCTCCTCTAAAATAGCCACAAAAGCCTGTTCTACCTCATCTAAATTCTCCCAAGGGTACTTGAGGACTACAGGGTCTTTCTGCCACCATAAAGGAAAGGTCGGCTCTTCGTTCTCATCCAAAAAGAAAGGCTGAGCACCCTCAACAGCTCGAATTTTGAAGTAGTAATTCTTAAAGTCACGAAAAGATTCATCAAACATTGAGAACACTTTCTTCCCCTGGGTAGCTCGGAAAGAGATCCAAGAAGCTTTCTTCTTGGCTACCCTAGGTTTGGTTAGCACAAACAAGTAATGAAAAAGGGGCATGGTAGGTCGGACACCCAGTTCTTGGCACAGTAACTGAAAGATCTTTATAAAGGCCCAAGAGTTTAGATGAAGTTGAGAGGGGGCCACGTTATAGTTCCACAAGAGTTCGGTTTCAAAGGCAGTAAAAGGAAGGGTAATACCTAATTGGCTAAAGAAATAGTCATATGAGTAAAAGAAAGGACCTCTGTCCGATCTAAGGAAGGGAAACTAACTCTTTCCTCAGGGTTAGGTAACACCAATTCATAATTCTTCTCGTCCTCCCTACGTTCACAGATCCTATGAAATCGCTTAAGTTTCTCACAATACTCAGGGTCGGCCACAGTGACACACATCAATACTATAGAATCTAACCAATCGGCTATACCAGCAGGGACCTTTGTAGACATCCCGACAATGTTCTTATGAGAAGTCATATAGCAAACTACACCTACAGCAAAGGAAGATAAAAAGGGTTTACTACCAAACAACTCAGACAAAAGCAAAAAGTAACAAACAGCAGGTATGGCAGCAAAAGGACACCCCAGGATTCACAAAGAAAGAATCGAATCAGCACCAAAAGTCCAGGGGCACACTTTGGAGGCAGCAAGCACAGAATGCAGAAATGTGATAAACCAAAAACCTAAGCTCCTAACAGTTCCCTAAAACGACGGAAACCTAAGCTCCTACAGTTCCCCAAAACGAAGCAATAGAGAAAGAACAAGATCTCAACTTTGAAGAAACAAGGACATGCAATCTTTCCAACGAGTTTCAAACTTTTCAAAGGAAGCTCAATAAAGATCAAAACTTTGTGCGAAAAGAAAAGCATGCAAACATTAAAGCACAAAGAAAGATGACTATTAAGACACAGAAAAGAGAAGACCACCAACCTGCGATGAAGAAGGAGCAAGCGCGATGAATGCATGACAGAAACACGAGCAATCCACACCAATGAGCGCTTCGAAAAGGAAAATTAGGAAGCTTGGGGAAGAAAATCAGAAAAGAGAAATTCTTTTTTCAAGTTTGAGACAAAGAAAACAAACAAAGAAGCAATGATTTCAGAGGGTGTTCTTTGCAGAAGAAAGAAAAACTTCTCTAAATTCAAATGGAAAGAGGAAATGAAAAGGCAAAAGAAAATTAAAAGCCCTAATGAAGAGCTTTTAAAAGCACACGCTTAAGCCCAAGAACGGTTACCCTTGGGAGTAACGCGGCATTTAAAGCAAAAGCGCTTTTTGCGTTTTGGAAAGCATTTTAACGTGGAATTCGACTAGGATGCTTGAACACGATTTCCTCAAAAGGGGTCGAAGTTTAAAAAATCATGACCTCCAGGGGAAAAGATCGAAGTTCAAGCAGGGGCACTGTTCATACCCTGGACCGAGCTGAACTGTCCAGGTTGGTCGACGTCAAAACGACCGACTTCTGGTAAAAGTTGGTCAACACCAAAAGAGCTCGGTTAAATCATTATAAAGGCCTAAGTAGGCCCAAAGCAGAAGATCACAGCTCACCCAAAAGCGGCTGGTAAAGTGGCCTCACCCACAAAAAGATAAGATAAGATAACTAACTTATCTCAAGGGAGGTCACTCCACACTACTATAAATACACTGGAGCACCCAGGTATAACACACATTCCAATTCTACTAAAAATCTACCTAAAGCCCATGCTAACTTAAGCCTCGGAGTCTCTTACAGGTACCACCACCCTCCGGTGACCACGGATCAGCAGCACCTCAAGGCCGGGCAAGTCGAACACAACTGCTCCAATCTTATCAGAAGATCTCATCCGAGATCAACTTTTAGTCTCAGGTAAACCCCAGAACATTTCTCTTCCATATCACTACCTAAAATTGGAGTTGAACGTCCACATCAGGAGTTCAACGCCCAAGAAGGACCAGCCTCCAGCATTGAACGCCCAAGACTGGCGTTCAATGCCAGCCAGGGAGCAGAAGGCAGCAAATTCACCCCCTGGTGCACGAATTGTGAATCACACTTTTCACAACTCGTACCACTGACCAGCAAGTGCACTAGGTCGTCCAAGTAATACCTCACGTGAGTAAGGGTCGAATCCCACGGAGATTGTTAGTTTGAAGCAATCTATGGTTATCTTGTAAATCTTAGTCAGGAGGTCAATTATGTTTATCAGTTGAATTGCAAATAAACAATAGAGCATGGATCAAAGGTTACTTGTTATGCAGTAATGGAGAATATGTTGGAGTTTTGGAGATGCTTTGTCTTCTGAATCTCTGCTTTCCTCTGTCTTCTTGTTCACGCACGCACGTCCTCCTATGGCAAGCTGTGTGTTGGTGGATCACCGTTGTCAATGGCTACCTTCCTTCCTTCCAGTGAAAACTATACTCACGCGCTCTATCACAGCACGGCTAATCACTGGTTGGTTCTCGATCCGGTTGGAATAGGATTTACTATCCTTTTGCGTCTGTCACTAACACCCATCCTTCAGAAGTTTGAAGCTCGTCACAGTCATTCAATCCTTGAATCCTACTCGGAATACCACAGACAAGGTTTAGACTTTCCGGATTCTCATGAATGCCGTCATCAGTTCTAGCTTATACCACGGAGATTCTGATTAAAGAATCTAAGAGATGCTCATTCAATCGGATATAGAATGGAGGTGGTTGTCAGGCACACGTTCATGGTTTGAGGAAGGTGATGAATGTCACGGATCATCACCTTCATCATAGTTAAGCGCGAATAAACATCTTAGATAGGAACAAGCGTGTTTGAATGGAAAACAGAAATACTTGCATTAATTCATCGAGACACAGCAGAGCTCCTCACCCCCAACAATGGGGTTTAGAGATTCATGCCGTCAGAGAATATAAAGTTTAGATCTAAAAATGTCATGAGATCCAAAACAAGTCTCTAAAAGTTGTTTAAATACTAAACTAGTAGCCTAGGGTTACAAAATATGAGTAAACTATGATGGATGATGCAGAGATCCACTTCTGGGGCCCACTTGGTGTGTGCTGGGCTGAGAATTAATCAATTCACGTGCAGAGGCCATTTGTGGAGTTGAACGCCAGTTTTTATGCCAGTTTGGGCGTTCAACTCCAGCTTTTGATCCTTTTCTGGCGCTGGACGCCCGAATTGGGCAGAGAACTGGCCTTGAACGCCAGTTTACGTCGTCTATCCTTGTGCAAAGTATGGACTATTATATATTTCTGGAAAGCCCTGGATGTCTACTTTCAAACGCAATTGGAAGCATGCCATTTCGAGTTCTGTAGCCCCAGAAAATCCACTTTGAGTGCAGGGAGGTCAGAATCCAACAGCATCAGCAGTCCTTTTTCAACCTGAATCAGATTTTTGCTCAGCTCCTTCAATTTCAGCCAGAAAAATACCTGAAATTACAGAAAAACACACAACTCATAATAAAGTCCAGAAATATGAATTTTTCCTAAAAAGGTTTTTCTCTCTCTCTCTTTTTTTCTTCTGCAAGCTTTGTTCTTTGCTGCTTTTTCTTGCTTCAAGAATCATTTTTATGATTTTTCAGATTATCAATAACATGTCTCATGTTCATCATTCTTTCAAGAGCCAACATATTTAACAGTCTTAAACAACAAATTCAAAAGACATATGCACTGTTCAAGCATTCATTCAGAAGACAGAAAGCATTGCCACCACATTTAACTAATTAGAATTTCTCTTATTAAACTCGAAATTTTATTGCCTCTTATTCAAAAGATCTACTACTTTATTCATGTTTGCTGATGATGAGAAAAATAAACTATAGCTTACTTGGAGATAAAATCAAAATAGATACTAATTACTACTATATGACTTCTAAGGTAAACTTTTATAAGGACACTGTCACAGAGTTAAGGCAGAAATTAGAAATTAACAACCTTTATTCTGGGGGCACGGGGTTCCTCTGATCCTTGGGGTGCTTGGTCCTACAAGAGAAGACTTTTGGTGCTTCAGTTCCCTTAAGTCACGCCCCTGCTCCTCTTGTTCTTTAAACATATAGGTCAGCATTTGACTGTGTTCCTTCTGTTCTTTTATTATTTTCTCCATAGCTTCCCGTATCTTGGTAACGGACGTCTCAAGATACTCCCAGTATTCAGCTTGAGGGATCTCTGGGAGGAATTCCTGTGCTCTCTTCTTGATGGGATCCTCCTGTGCTTGCTGTTTTTCCATTGATGCTTTGGTGATTGGCTTTTCAATTAGGATATATTCAGTTATTCCCATCCTTACTCCAGCGTCCTTGCAGAGCAGAGAAATCACGCTTGGATAAGCCAACCTGGCCACTTTAGAATTTTTGTTAGCAATTTTGTAGAGTTCAGTGAGCTTGGCATTTTCGAAAGCTGTGAATCTAAATTTCTCTAGCTCATTTAGCTGGAGCAATCACTTTTCTCCTGCTAATTTGGCATCAAAGTTTAGGAATCTGGTTGCCCAGTAGGCCTTATGTTCCAGTTCCACGAGCAGGTGACATGCCTTACCATACACGAGTTGGTATGGAGATGTTCCTATAGGGGTCTTGAATGCTGTCCTGTAAGCCCACAGAGCATCATCCAAGTTCCGTGCCCAATCCTTTCTACGGGTACTTACTGTCCGTTCCAGGATTCTCTTTAATTCTCTATTAGAGACTTCAGCTTGCCTATTGGTTTGTGGATGGTATGGAGTGGCTATCTTGTGGCGAATTCCATACCGAACCATGGTAGAGTAAAGCTGTTTATTGCAGAAGTGAGTGCCCCCATCACTGATTAGTACTCTAGGGACACCAAACCTGCTAAAGATATATTTCTGGAGGAACTTTAGCACTATTTTAGTATCATTGTTGGGTGTGGCAATAGCCTCAACCCATTTTGATACATAGTCAACTGCCACCAGAATATTAGTGTTTGAGTATGATGGTGGGAAAGGTCCCATGAAGTCAATTCCCCATACGTCAAACAACTCAATTTCCAAGATTCCTTGTTGAGGCATGGCGTAACCATGAGGCAGATTACCAGCTCTTTGGCAACTGTCACAATTACGTACAAACTCTCGGGAATCTTTATAGAGTGTGGGCCAATAGAAGCCACATTGGAGGACCTTAGTGGCTGTTCGCTCACCTCCGAAATGGCCTCCATATTGAGATCCGTGGCAATGCCACAGGATCCTCTGTGCTTCTTCTCTAGGCACACACCTACGGATAATTCCGTCTGCACATCTCTTAAAGAGATAAGGTTCATCCCACAAGTAGTACTTTGCATTAGTAATTAATTTCTTCTTTTGTATTCTGTTGTACTCCTTGGGTATGAACCTTGCAGCTTTATAGTTTGCAATATCGGCAAACCATGGTGCTTCCTGAATGGCAAATAGATGCTCATCAGGGAACGTCTCAGAGATCTCAAGAAAGGGGAGGGACGTCCCTTCCACTGGCTCTATCCGGGACAGATGATCAGCCACTTGGTTCTCTGTCCCTTTTCTGTCTCTTATTTCTATATCAAACTCTTGCAGAAGCAATACCCATCTGATGAGCCTGGGTTTTGAATCCTGCTTTGTGAGTAGATATTTAAGAGCAGCATGGTCAGTATACACAATCACTTTTGATCCTACTAAGTATGATCTGAACTTGTCAATGGCGTAAACCACTGCAAGTAGTTCTTTTTCTGTGGTTGTGTAATTTTTCTGGGCATCATTTAGAACGCGACTGGCATAATAAATGACATGCAGAAGCTTGTCATGCCTCTGTCCCAGTACTGCACCAATGGCGTGATCACTGGCATCACACATTAGCTCAAATGGTAATGTCCAGTCTGGTGCAGAAATGACTGGTGCTGTGACCAGCTTAGCTTTCAGCGTTTCAAACGCCTACAGGCACTCTGTGTCAAACACAAACGGCGTGTCAGCAGCTAGCAGATTGCTTAGAGGTTTTGCGATTTTTGAAAAATCCTTTATAAACCTCCTATAGAATCCTGCATGCCCCAGAAAGCTTCTAATTGCCTTCACATTGGCAGGTGGTGGTAATTTTTCAATTACCTCTATTTTTGCTTGATCCACCTCTATTTCCTTGTTTGAGATTTTATGCCCAAGAACAATCCCTTCAGTCTGGGTTTAGGAGGTTTTTCCTCTTTCAGAAGAAATTTCAGAGGCCCTTTCATGTCCTCTGAATCCTCCAAATCAGGCTGAACATCTTTAAAGATGTCTTCCAACTCTGATTCGAGACTCTCAGCCATGTTGATCTCTTCTACCAAGGAGTCAATAAGATCAACTTTCATGCAGTCTGTTAATGTGTCTGGATGCTGCATCGCTTTGACAGCGTTCAACTTGAACTCATCATCATTGACTCTCAGGGTTATTTCCCCCTTGATGTGTGGAAAACGATCCAACACAAAACTCACCGGCAAGTGGACCGGGTCGCATCAAGTAATAATAACTCACATGAGTGAGGTCGATCCCACAGGGATTGAAGGATTGAGCAATTTTAGTTTAGTGGTTGATTTAGTCAAGCGAATCAAGTATTGATTGAGTTGTTTGTAATTGACAGAAACTAATTGCTTGAAATGTAAAGGGAGAAGGGGAAAATTGCAGGAAATTAAAGAGCAAAGAAAATAAATAAGCTGAATCTTAAAGAACAAGTAATGTAAATTCCAGAAACTTAGATTGCAAGAAATGTAAATGGCTGAATCCTAAAGTGCAAGAAATGTAGATGACTTGAATTATAAAAGGAATTGGGAGTTGGGATTGCAGAATTTAAACAAGAGGAATTAAATTGCAGCAAAACAGAAAAATAGAAAGTGAATTGCAGTAAAGTAGATCTAAACAGAAAAGTAGAAATGCTTGAGAAATTAAAAACAGAGAAAGCAATGCTTAATTTGCAGCAAAGTAAAAGAGGTTGAAGATCTCAGGATGGAAGAGACTAGATAACAAGTCTAGATCTCAAATTCTTCCTTGATCCAACAAGAACAATTGAACAGCAAATAAAGAAAAGTGAATTGCAGAAGAAGTAGAAAGTTGGAAGCAGGAAACAGAATTTGAAATTCAATTATGCAGAAAATGTAAACAAGAGATCTCAAGGTGAGATTGAAACAGAAGTTCTTCAATTCTCCACCCAAGATCCAAAGCAAGAAAATTAAAGAGTGCTCAAGCAAGAATAAGGAAGAAGAGAGATCAATTCTCCTTCCCAATTCTCTAAGATCTCAATTCCAAGTAAAAGTTCAAAATGAAAATTCCAAGTAAGTTCTAAAAAAATCAAAAAAGGTAAAAAGTTCAAAAGTCCGTAATTACATCAAACTAGCTCCTATTTATACACTTTCTAATTTGGATCTAAGAATTTGGATGGGCTCTAAAATTTGGTGAAGAAATGAATTAAATTGAATTTTTAGTGAATTTTGGCCCAAGATGCATCTCCCAGGGAAAGGTTCGGCTCTTGGCAAGAGCTTTGGCCAAGAGCTTTGCTTTCCTTCCTTTGTGTTGCGCACGGTCCAAGAGAACAAAGCTCTTGGCAAGAGCTTTACTTGTCCTTGAGGTCCTTTGGTTCAAATCTTGGGTGGAGCACTTGTGGAGCTAATTTCCTTGGCACAAGAGAAGCCCACAAGGTCTTGCTTCTTTGAGGTCCCTGGTTCAAGCCTTGGTGAAGGAAATGGCGCCTTAAAATATTTTGCGTGCCATGTCTCGGACAACATCAGAGTAGCGCCCAAGTGGTGCTAGGAGTGCACCTTCCTTGCTGAAGCTTCCGTGTTCGAGACTTGCTAGGAGCATTTTGGCCAATTTTTGGCTTATTTTCCTTGTGAGTAGCGCTGGCCCCCCTCCCCTTGGTCATGGGTTCAAGCCTTGGTGAGTGCATTAGTGAGCTTTTCCTTCTTGATTTTCTCCATGGCATGCACGAAAAAGCTCTTTGGCAAGAGCTTCAAAGCTCTTTGCCAAGAGCTTGGCAAGCTCTTGATTCCTTCTTCATGTGTTCTTGATAAAGCTCTTTGGCAAGAGCTTTAAAGCTCTTTGCCAAGAGCTTGGCTCTTGATTCTTTGAAGGAAAGCTCTTTGCAAGAGCTTTAAAGCTCTTGGCAAGAGCTTTGTGCCCTTGTTTCTTGACTTCACCCACGCTTTTCCTTCCTTAAGCCACGCTTCCTTTTCTTGTGCCACGCTTTCTTTCTTTGCTTAGATAATGTTCCTTAGGCTACGCTTTTCTTATTTTTTTCTTTTCTTCACCTACAAGTAATCAAAACAACCAATCAAAGTATCACCAAATTCACAAGGTTTATAAATCATTAAAAATCAATTAAATTTAGCTTAAACCTCATGATTTAGCATCAATTAAAGGGTGGTTGATTGATTCAAAGAAACCATGTATTTCCATTCCAAATTACTTACTTAGAATGCAAGAAAGTGCATAAAACCAAATAAAAACAAAGAAAAAGGCTAGTGAAACTAGGCTAAGATGACTTGTCATCACCCCTGTTGGACGTCAATAAGGGATCGTCCAGTTGCTAGGAAAGGTCTTCCTAGAATGAGAGTAGCACTCTTGTGCTCTTCCATCTCCAGCACAACAAAGTCAGTGGGAAAGGCAAATGGCCCAACCCTGACAATCATGTCTTCAATCACGCCTGATGGGTATTTAGTGGAGCCATCAGCAAGTTGAAGACATATCCGGGTTGGTTTAACTTCTTCAGTTAAACCAAGCTTTCTGATAATGGATGCAGGTATTAGGTTGATGCTTGCCCCAAGATCGCATAAAGCTGTCTTGGTGCAATCACCTTCTAATATGCATGGTATCAGAAAACTCCCAGGGTCTTTAAGCTTTTCAGGAAAGCTTTTCAGAATGACTGCACTGCATTCTTCTGTGAGGAGAACTCTTTCTGTTTCTCTCCACTCCTTTTTATGACTCAAGATCTCTTTCATGAACAGAATAAATAAAAATTGAGTGAAGATTTTCGAAAAACTGAGGAGAGAGAAAGTGGTTAGAAAGTTTTGAAAAGGATATGATGATTTTTTTTTTTTTAAAAAGTTTTAAATTTTGAAATAAAAAATCTGAATTTTAGAAATAAATTTCGAAAATTTGTTCTTAAAAAAAAGAGAAAAGATATTTTTGATTTTTAAGAGGAAAAAGAAAAACAATAAGATAGCACAAGATTTAAAATTTTTAGATCTAATGCTCCCTATTTTCGAAAATTTTGGAGGGAAAACACCAAGGAACACCAAACTTAAAAATTTTAAGATCAAGTCACAAGGAAAACTCAAGAACACGAAGAGAGAACACCAAACTTAAAATTTTTTTGAAAACCAAAATAAATTTTCGAAAAAAAAATTTTTTTTTTTTTGAAAAATCAACAAGAAAACACCAAACTTAAAGTTTGGCACAAAATTTAATAGAGAAAATATTATTTATGAAAAAGATTTTAAAAAGAGTGTACCCAACTGCCAAGGGCTTAGACTAAGGCTCTAGCCAACTGGGCAGTAAATGTAACACTTGTTTTAAAGAAGGATATTTTTAACCAAGAACAATAATAAGAGACTCTAAACAAAAAAAGAAATTTTTCCTAATCTAAGCAACAAAATAATCCGTCAGTTGTTCAAACACGAACAATCCCCGGCAACGGCGCCAAAAACTTGGTGCACGAATTATGAATCACACTTTTCACAACTCGTACCACTGACCAGCAAGTGCACTGGGTCGTCCAAGTAATACCTCACGTGAGTAAGGGTCGAATCCCACGGAGATTGTTGGTTTGAAGCAATCTATGGTTATCTTGTAAATCTTAGTCAGGAGGTCAATTATGTTTATCAGTTGAATTGCAAATAAACAATAGAGCATGGATCAAAGGTTACTTGTTATGCAGTAATGGAGAATATGTTGGAGTTTTGGAGATGCTTTGTCTTCTGAATCTCTGCTTTCCTCTGTCTTCTTGTTCACGCACGCACGTCCTCCTATGGCAAGCTGTGTGTTGGTGGATCACCGTTGTCAATGGCTACCTTCCTTCCTTCCAGTGAAAACTACGCTCACGTGCTTTGTCACAGCACGGCTAATCACCGGTTGGTTCTCGATCCGGTTGGAATAGGATTTACTATCCTTTTGCGTCTGTCACTAACGCCCAGCCTTCAGGAGTTTGAAGCTCGTCACAGTCATTCAATCCTTGAATCCTACTCGGAATACCACAGACAAGGTTTAGACTTTCCGGATTCTCATGAATGCCGCCATCAGTTCTAGCTTATACCACGGAGATTCTGATTAAAGAATCTAAGAGATGCTCATTAAATCGGATATAGAACGGAGGTTGTTGTCAGGCACACGTTCATGGTTTGAGGAAGGTGATGAATGTCACGGATCATCACCTTCATCACAGTTAAGCGCGAATGAGTGCAAAGTATGGACTATTATATATTGCTGGAAAGCCCTGGATGTCTACATTCCAACGCAATTGAAATCATGCCATTCCGAGTTCTGTAGCTCCAGAAAATCCACTTTGAGTGCAGGGAGGTCAGAATCCAACAGCATCAGTAGTCCTTTTTCAGCCTGAATCAGATTTTTGCTCAGCTCCTTCAATTTCAGCCAGAAAAATACCTGAAATTATAGAAAAACATACAACTCATAGTAAAGTCCAGAAATATGAATTTTTTCCTAAAAACTAATAAAAATAGACTAAAAACTATCTAAAACATACTCAAAACTATATGAAATTATCCCCAAAAAGCGTATAAAATATCCGCTCATCACCCCCTAATGGGCATTCAACTCCCATTCCCCAAGTTGGATGCCAAGCCTTGAACGAAGCACATGACCAAAGTGGGCCCAAAGTGGATTTTAGCACTCTTTAGCTTATCTAGTTTTATCTTTGTACTTTGTAAATTTAAATTAATATCTTTTTAGGGTTAGCATCTCCTCTTTTTGGGGGAGAGACACAGAACATTATTTTCAGATCTTAGTTTTCTCTGTAAATTATGAGTAACTAAACCACCTGGTTAAGGTTAGGAACTATGCTTATCTATATGGATTCATATCATTTCTATTCTATTTTAATATATGTTTGATTCAGTTATAAGGTTTGTTTTCATTCTTCATCAAAATGAGACTGGGTATGTCCCTTTTTCTACATGAGTTCTTGTGAAACTGGAAAAAGGTCACTTGAGCTACAGCTTGAAAACATTCATCCTAAATCAAGATTATCTGGGCTAACTGGGATACATGACATATAATCCTGACTAAGTCCAGCAAGATAACCATTGCTTGCTTAATCCAACAATCTGATGAACAAGATTTGCTCGATGGTCTAGATTTTCTTCTTATAGAAAAGAATTACTTCATTGTAAGCATAGCTCCAAACCAACAAACAATTCTCACATCAAAAATTTTTGGTTGTCACATGTACAAACCCCAAATAAGAATTAACCGGAGTATTTAGACTCCGGGTCGTCTCACAAGGAATTGCAATGAAGTGAATGATTATTGGCTATGAAGGAACAAAGGGGGTTTGATTGATAAAAGGGCAAGAAATTAAATGGGCAAGAAAAGTAAATCAAGAAAGCAATTAAAGAAAGCAAGTAATAAAGAGAGACATTCATGGCAAAGATTGAGAATATAGACTTTCTATCCTAGTCATGCAATGATTAATTCATCTTATTTAGTCAACTCCAACAAATGGAAGAAGGTATCATGTCATCTTCACATAGGGAGAATGTCAAACAAGACTAGTTAATCATGTCACAATAATAAACAAGAATTTATCTTATTACGTCATCCCCAAAGATGGAAGAAGGTATCATATTATCTTCACACTCGAAGAAAGTCTAACAAGACTAGCTAATCTCAATCTAAAGGTCCTAATCAACTCACTAAGTGAATTAGCAAGACATTAGAGTTAATGGAAACAATACTAGCTAACAACTCTAGATCACTAATATGAGTTGGGTTTTCATGACTCAAGATTGCCTAATTACTCTCTCCAAGCCAAGAATGCTCAAAATCTACTCTAAAGCCCAACCAAGCATTTTGTCAAACACTTGGTGGGTATAAATGGAAAGCATGGTAATATGCAAGAATTATAAATCTACCAACTACCAAGTGCAAGGAAAGTAAGATCACAACTCAAATCAACAATAAAATAACATCAAACATTAAATTGCATTAAAAGGGATCCAAATCCAACAAGAGCATCCATGAACATAAAAGAAAGCATAAAAGAAAAATTAATACTACAAACCATGAAAATCAAAGAGTAGAAGCAAGAATTCATAAAGGAAGCAAGATGAAAACATGAGATTAAAGCTAGATCTAGAAGATATTAACCTAACCTAACCTAATTCTAGAGAGAAGAGGGAGCTTCTCTCTCTAGAAACTACTCTACATGATGGTAACACTTTAAACAATTGCTCCCCCTTTGCCCAAGCTTGAATTCTGCATGAAATAGCATTAGAAATGAGTTGGATTGGGCCCAAAATGCTCTAGAAATCGCTGGCCACGAGTTGCTTTTAGTAAATCATGTGCACCAATCGGCACGCACACGTCAAGCAACTATGGCAAATTTTATATTATTTTGAAGCCCCGGATGTTAGCTTTCCAACGCAACTGGAACCGCCTCATTTGGACCTATGTAGCTCAAGTTACGGTCAATTGAGTGCGAAAAGGTCAGGCTTGACAGCTTTGCAGTTCCTTCATTTCTTCATGAGTTCTCCCACTTTGCATGCTTCTCTCCTCACTTCTTCCATCCAATACTTGCCTTATGAACCTGAAATCACTCAACAAATATATCAAGACATCGAATGGAACTAAGGTGAGTTAAAATCACCAATTTAAGAGCATAAAAAGCATGTTTTCACATTTAAGCACAAATCAAGCAAGAATTGTAAAACCATGCTATTTCATTGAATAAATATGGGAAAAGGTGGTAAAATCCCCTAAAATAAGCACAAGATAAACCACGAAATTGGGGTTTATCACAATCCTCGTGGGATCGACCCTCACTCATCTGAGGTATTACTTGGACGACCCGGTGCACCTGCCGGTGAGGTTGTGCGAGTTCTAATTTCGCGCACCAAGTTTTTTGCACCGTTGCCGGGGATTGTTCGTGATTGACAACTACCGGTTGTCTTGCTGCTTGGATTAGGTACCTATTTTTAGTTTTTGTTTAATTTTTTTTCTTCTTGATTTTAAAAAATTATTCTTGTTTGCTTTCTTTTTGTTCGAAATTTTTTAGGTGTTTTCCCTTGTTTGATTTCAAAATTTTTTAGTTTGGTGTCTTTTAGTATTTTTCTCTCAATTTTTTCGAAATTGGTGTTATTTAATTTCAAAATTTTAAGTTTGGTGTCTTTTAGTGTTTCTCTTTCAACTTGTTTTTCGAAAGTAGTGTTATTTGATTTTAAAATTTTTAAGTTTGGTGTTTCTTTAGTATTTTCCCTTTCTTTTTGAATTTCAAAATTTTCAAAACCCTTTCTTTTAACTTTCAAAATTTTAGTTTAATTCTTTTAATTACTCTATTTTGTTTTATTCCTCCGCGGACATCTCACTGGGAAGCTCTCTAGGATGTGGCATAGAGACCCCCACTTTTCTCTATTTATTGTTTATTCAGGAACACTAGAACCATCATGGATCTCGATGGAGGTACACAGGCTAGAAGAACTTTGGGGGCATACACAACTCCCACCCCCAACTTCTATAGAAGGAGCATTAGTGTGCCTCCTATAGGAATGAACAGTTTTGAGCTCAACCCAAAATTTATCACCTTTGTGCAAAAAAACTGTCAGTTTCGTAGACACCCTCAGTGAGACCCCACCAAATTCATTTTTGACTTCTTGCAAATTTGTGACACTGTAAAGACCAATGGAGTGGATCCTGACGTTTACAGACTGCTGCTCTTCCCATTTGCTGTAAGAGATCAGGCCAAGGACTGGTTGCAAGATCAACCTAAGGAGAACCTAAACATCTGGAGTAAGGTAGCCCACAAGTTCCTGAACAGATATTTCCCCCCAAGAAAGTTAACTAAACTAAGGAAGGATATTCAAGCCTTCGAACAAGAGGAGGGCAAGTCTCTCTAAGATGCCTGGGGGAGATATAAGTCAATGCCCCGAAAATGCCTTGTTAAGCTGTTCACCCACTGGGTCGAGCTGGATATCTTTTATGACGCACTCTTTGATGTAGCCCAAATGTCCCTGGATCATTCTGTAGGCGGCTCCTTACACATGTTGAAAACACCCGAAGAAGCTCAGGAGCTTATTGAAACAGTGGCCAATAATCAACACTTATACACAACAGCAAGACCCAAGGCAAGTAGGGAGCCCAAGGAGGAATCTGCCATAGACGTAATCCTAGCTCAGAATAAAGCAATGGCTGAGCGGTTGGACCTTCTAACAAAGCAGTTAGAGAGCATGCAGGAATTCATAAGGAGCCAAAACAGCATAGTCCAGGAGACCCAAGCATCCCTTCAGAGTTTGCAAACAGAAATACGCTAAACAAAACCCAAGCAAGCAGTTGAAGAATGCCAGGCAAGGTTTTCAATAATCAACATATGATTCTAATCCTTGTAAAATCATTTATAAACTCTCAAAATTACTACTTTTAGTTATGAAATCATTTTCAGGAACTCAATTTGGAATCCCAGACTCGATGTATTTATCATTTATCAAACCTCAATCTCATAATTTACTCTTATAACTTGACTTAGCACCAATTACTTTATTAAGTAAAAATCAGAACTTCTGACAACCATTCAATCCCAAACAACCTTGCAAGATGTACATAAGCGCTAAATAAATTTCAATTCACACACACATAATCATCATCATACTAACACTAAAATCAATTACCATTCACTTTTATAACCAAAAACTCAATCACAATTATAGCCAATAATTCATAGCCAAGAATCCAAACTCAATAGCATTATAATTACTAACATATTTGCAATTATCTACTATACTTTGGGCATTCTAAAATTGAAAACTGATAATTTTAAAAATAAAACCCCCTACCTCGATTAGTCGAACTCAGAAATTAAACGTGACAAACCCTCTTTTGCTCTAAATTTGCAGCAGCGGCAGCACCCCAACACAACCGAGATAGCGAAAGCAACATCTCCAATCACTCTCGCAGCAATAGCAACTTTCCACGGCAATGATAATGATGACATCAAAACAAAGAATCCAAATTTGATAGAAATTGAAGATATAAATAGTTCTGAAAATTCAAGACAAGGCAGAAACTAAAATGGAATTAAAACTAGAACAAGAAAATAAATAAGATGAGAGAAAAATAGAACATAAAAGTGGAGCAGGATTGTGGTGAAACTGGACTGACAATGGTGAAAAGCAACTCCGACGAGGTACAACTCCACCATCGGTGCAAAGCTTGATGGTGGACTCCACCCATGGTAATAGCGGCTGCGGCTTCGGACGGCAGCAGCAGCCACAGCAGAGCTTTAACGGCAGTGGTGAAGGCAATGAAGGCGGTGACAGAAACCTACTCAGCTTCGGATCCCTCTCTCTCTTATATTTGCGCGCTTTCGCTCTCTTCGAAGCTCGACGGTGACGCATAGTGAGGTGCGACGGCGAACCTAACTCGACAGTGGCTTGACAGTGGTGGAGCGCGATGGCTCGTCTTTTTCCTCGTGGCGTCTCTGGGTCCTGACGTGCTCTCTCCCTCGCTAGAAACAGTTTTACTCAACGGCAGCAACAGCTGTGACGTCTCCCTCTCTCCTTGCGTGGTGGCTCGGCGTCATGATGGCGGTGGTGGTGCACGACGATGGTGGCAAAACCCCCTTCCTTCCTTCTTCTTCGATATCCTCTACTCTCTCTTGGATCTCTCTCTCACCCTTTTTTCCCCTTTTCTTTCTTTTCTTTCCTTTTTATTTGCTGAAGCTACTTTGTTGTGTGTATATGGGGGAAGGGGGTGGGCAGTGAGTGAGTGGCGGTGAGGTGGTGGAAATTAGGGTTAGGTTTAGTGAATTGAAAAGAATATTATTTATTTTTTTCAGATTACAAACTATTTTTAATTAAATATTCTAATTTACAATTTAGAGATAAATAAATAAATTTTCTTTTAGTTCATAAAATTAATTAAAACTTTCAATTATTCTATTTAAATTATATAAAACTTTCATTATTTTGGATTACTAAAACTTTAAATCCTTAATATGAAAATACTCAATTATTTAAAAAAAATTTATAAATCCTAATAGATTTTAAACTCAAAGTATCATAAAATTTAGTTTAATTACTTTTAGGAAAAATAATTTTCTTTAAATAAAATTAATAACAATTATCATAAATAAACTAATAACTCATTGTTTATTTTTTTAAAAAACTGGGTTTCTTATATAGAACATAGCTTTTCCACATAACACTTGATTTTTATTCATGTGTCACACAATAGCATCATTACAAGTGGCTTAATTTAATCCATGAATTTTGTTAAACAAAAATTCTTAATATTTTTAAATATATTAATTTTTTCTATTGTTCACAACTTTTAATAGAGACTAAATTGTGTAGGCTAGCAAAATTCAGGATTTAAATAGTCACTTGTAATAATGGCATGTCAGTGACACGTAGACAAATCATAAAGCAAGATATGGACAATCATTTTTCGTCACGTAGCACTACCGTCCACGTCAACATGTCACATGTCACTAACTGACTTGTGATCACCCGATTACACATAGTTGAGCCGTGTTCTAACACGTGGTATTGATGGACCATGTCAGTATTATAAGACTCCAAATTTTTTAAAATTAAATTTTTATATTTATTTATGAGTTTAAAGAAAATTAATTTGATTATCTCTAATTCTTGAATTTGAGTATTTATTTGAAAATAATTTACAAGTTAATAATTAAATGTCATTTTAAAGATAATGAATTTGTATTTAATTAGGTTTTAAATTATTACTACTCTACCTTTCAATTTTTAATAAAAAAAAGTGTTACTTTACCAAAATCTTCAAACAAACCCTTATTTACATCCTTCACTACTCTACACGCATCATCACCCCCTCACAACACCCTCATCTCAGCCCCTCAATGCACAACACCTTCACACACACTCACAAAGAGAAAAAGAAGGAGAGGAAGGAGAGCATCACGGACAGACAGGGAGGTCGCCACCGAACCACCGAGCCGCCACCATGCGTCACCGTCGTCGTCCCCGTCGTCGTCCCCTCAATGTCAAATCTACTAAATCAAAGTGCTTACAACTTCTAGCATTAACCCTTAGACTTTCTACAGCATAATTACACCATCTGAAATATGAAATATGTTTTTATTAATGAATTCTTGATAATTGTAGTTGGTGATAATTACGTCATATAATAATTCAATTCATATATATCTATTTTGTCATTGCTAGTGTTAGTGTTGAAGCTAATTACTACTCCTTGTTACAATTAAACATGGGTGGCATCAGCCTCAAAGAGATAAAGAACGAGCAAATTGATCTAGTAATAACATCTTCCATCACTCACTTCTTTCAGTTTCAATATTCTTCTTCTTTTTCATTTTTCATCATTCTGTTTCTCACTTTTATTATTCTTTTGGAAAATTTTAGAGCTTAGCTTGCTCAATTTTTCTTTGTTTATGATTTAGTAAAATTAGACAATTAAATTTTCCTATATCTACTTTGCAAAATTAAAGGAAATAAGTTCAAGAAACAGATTTTCCATGCCATTTATACCAAGTTTAAATTTGCATTATTATTTTTTTTCTTGTCTGCCTCTGCTTAATATGACCATACAAATAGAAAACTGGATCAGTGGGATTGAAAGCTTCAACTTCTTACTAATACTGATTAAAATTTGTAATTATTATTATTCATACCCTGGGTCGAGCTGTCCGACCCGGGATATTTAGTGACAAGGCGACCGACCTCTTCAGGTTAGACTACCCGACCTCTTCTCAAAGAGCTCGACCAAATTTCCAGGAAAGCCCAATAAGGGCCCAGATAGAGGAACACGACCCAAATCCAAAGGCAGCCCAAGCTTATAGAGATAAGGGCGGTTCCCTTGAAGATAAGATGACTTCACTCAAAGATAAGATAAAATAAGATAACTATCTTATCCCCAGAAAGGTCATCTCCTACTATTATAAATACACTGGAGCACCCAGGTATAACTCATACTCTGATTCTAATAAAAACCTGCTTAATACCCTTGTTAACTTAAGCATCAGAGTCCCTTGCAGGTACCACCACCCTTCGGTGACAAAGGATCAGCAGCATAAGCCAGTCCAACGAGTCAGACACAACAACTCCGGCCACCATTCACCAGCCGGCCATGTCATCTCCGACCAGTAAAGAAGATCTTGTCCGAGATTGACCCACAGTTTCAGGTAACCCTCGGAACATTGGCGCCGTTGCCGGGGACCTGGAAGTCATCCCATCCACATGGCAGACGACCATGATAACGACCACAACTCTGGTTTGGTAGATAGAACACCAAACAAAAATGTAGACACTACACCAAAAGATACTCCTCAACTTAACAAAGACAAGAATTCGCCAAACACAAAAGTCATGGAGGCACTTTAAAACCGCCTAGAACAAATCAAAAAAGAGGTGGAGCATCAACGAGAAGCTAAGAGCGACCTACGAAGGGAAGTTAGGCGACGCCATGAGTTAAAGGACAAACTCCTAAAACTCGAA
Organism: Arachis ipaensis; assembly: GCF_000816755.2. Lineage (NCBI taxonomy): Eukaryota > Viridiplantae > Streptophyta > Magnoliopsida > Fabales > Fabaceae > Arachis > Arachis ipaensis. The sequence continues at coordinate 60,125,213 of NC_029791.2, forward strand.
GCAGATCTCAAGTCCAAAACTACTCGATCCAACCACGAAGACAGCTCCTGTAAAGACCAAGACTCATTCACCAAAGAGATCATGAGGACCAAAATCCCAAAGGATTTTAAACTTTCCGACATGACTCTATACGATGGCACAGCAGATCCCAGTCATCACCTCAGTAATTTTAGAAGTCGAATGTACCTCACCGACGCCTCAGATGCAGTCCGCTGCAAAGCCTTCCCGACCACCTTAACAAAAACAGTAATCAAATGGTTCGACAAACCCAGGTCTATCTCAAGCTTTGGCGACTTAGCCAAGAAGTTTCTGACCAGATTCTCCATCCAGAAAGATAAAACTAAGCACGCCCCAAGTTTGTTAGGGATCAAACAGGGAGATCGGGAAAGTCTCCGCAGCTACATGGAAAGATTCAACAAAGCATGTCTGGATATCCAAAGTCTACCAACAAAGGCAGCCATTATGGGTCTCATAAATGGCTTGCAAGAGGGACCTTTTAGCCATTCTATATTGAGCCAAGAAGTACATCAACATGGAGGAAAATTCTCGACTAGGGGGGACCTCAAAGTCCGGGTTCTCCTACTCCTCCCGAGACAAGGATAAAGAATCCAAGAAAAAAGAAGATCAGCATGGAGAAAAAATCAAGAAATATCACAATTACACCCCTCTTCGGGTGTCTCTGGTAGATGTCTACCGATAAGTGTGCCATACCGAAAAGATACCCCCAGCTCGACCACTCAAAAGCAAAAAAGGAGAAGGAAATCGGACTGAATATTGTGAATATCATCGAATCTATAGACACTCCACCAATGAGTGTTTTGACTTAAAAAATGTCATAGAAAAACTGGTAAGAGAGGAAAAATTAGATTAGTACTTAATTAACCGAGCAGATGAACCAAGAAAAAGAAGAAGGGACGAAGATGCCGGATGGGCTGAACGACCACCTCGTACACCTGAGACACATGTCCACAAGATACACGGAGGATTTGCGGGAGGAGGGATCTCTAAATCATCTCGTAAAAGACATCTTAAAGATATATATCATGTCGAGGGAAGAGAGAAAGCACCCGACATCCCCACAATCACTTTTACTAAAGAGGACGCAGTCGGCATCATCTCGGGACATGACGATCCCATGGTCATCACTATCATATTGGCCAATGCAAATCTCCACTGCATACTGGTAGACCAAGGAAGATCGGCCAACATCTTGTTTAAAACTGCCTTCGACAAACTCGGCCTAGAAGAAAAGGAATTCATAGCATACCCGAACAGCCTGTTCGGGCTGGGAGACACTCCAATCCAACCACTTGGGTATACATCTCACTACACCCGACCTTTGGAAAAGGAAACTGGTCAAGGACACTCAATATAGATTACATCGTGGTCGACTTAAATTTAGCCTACAATGCCCTAATAGGTCGGACAACGTTAAATCAGCTCGGCGCAGTAGTCTCGAATCCACACCTGTGCATGAAGTTCCCAACCACAGGAGGAATAGCTACGATAAAAGCAGATCAGAAGACAGCGCGCCGCTGTTACAACGAAAGTCTAAACCTCAGAGGCAGAGGAGAAGAATTCTACACCATCGAACTTGGAGGAGTTCGATGGCAGGAAGAACTTCGTCCACAACCCGAAGGCGAAATAGAAAAAGTCCAGATCGGAGATGTCCCAGACAAAACAACCAATATCGGCACAATCCTAAAAGGAGACATAAAGGAGTCACTCATACAGTTCTTAAGAGACAATGTCGACCTCTTTTCGTTTGGAAGGCCGCAGACATGCCAGGCATAAACCCTAAGTTAATGTGCCACAAGTTGGTAGTTTACCCATGATCTCGGCCAGTACAGTAGAGACGCAGAAAACTCGGACCCAAACGATCACAAGCTATGGAGGAGCAAGTACAAGCTCTACTGGAGGCAGGATTCATAAGAGAAGTTAAGTACCCACTATGGCTAGCTAACGTTGTCTTGGTGAAAAAATCAAATGGGAAGTGGCAGATGTGCACCGACTACACTGATCTCAAGAAAGCCTGCCCAAAAGACCCTTATCCACTCCCAAATATCGACGCCCTGGTGGATGCCTCCTCCGGATACAAATACCTCTCGTTTATGGACGCTTATTCAGGATATAATCAAATCCCAATGTACCCACCTGATCAAGAAAAAACCTCATTCTTAACCCCGAAAGCAAACTACTGCTACATCGTCATGCCATTCGGACTCAAAAACGTAGGAGCCACTTATCAAAGATTAATGAATAAAGTCTTCGCAGACCATATCGGGAAAGTCATGGAAGTTTACGTGGACGACATGTTAATAAAGGCACAAAGTGACGAATCATTGTTGTCTGACCTTACTCAAGTATTCGGCACTATAAGAAGGCATGGCATGCGACTTAACCGGGAAAAATGCACCTTCGCGGTGGAAGCCGGTAAATTCTTGGGTTTTATGCACACACAAAGAGGAATCGAGGCAAACCTGGATAAATGCCGGGCTATACTCGACATGAAGAGTCCAACCTGTGTCAAAGAGGTACAACAACTCAATGGAAGATTGGCAGCCTTGTCCAGATTCCTAGCCGGATCGGCAATAAGATCTCTACCCTTCTACGCCACTTTAAAGAAAGGAAAGAGGTTCGAATGGACAACAGAGTGCGAGCAAGCCTTCCAAAATTTCAAAAAGTTCTTGGGACAACCACCTATCCTAACTCGGCCACAGGAAGGAGGACCGCTTGTATTGTACCTCGCGGTGGGAAATCAGGAAATAGCCTCAGCATTTGGCTGACTTCATTGCAGAATTTACAGACACCTCAGAAATCCCTACAAAGTGGAATCTCTACGTAGACGGTTCCTCAAACAAAACTGGAAGTGGCGCGGGCGTGATAATTGAAAGCGACCAGGGAACCCAAATCGAACTTTTCCTCAAATTCAGGTTCACTGCCTCAAACAACCAAGCTGAGTATGAGGCGCTACTAGCTGGTTTGAAGCTGGCTAAGGAGGTTGGAGCTCAAAAGCTTATCATCTTCAGCGACTCACAAGTAGTTACTTCACAAATAGTGGGCAGTTATCAAGCCAAGGATCCCACCATGAAAAAGTACTTGGACAAAATCAAGGAACAGCTCGGACAACTCGGGGAATATGAGGTCCGCCACATACCCCGAGAACAGAATACTCGAGCTGATGCATTCTCAAAATTAGCCAGCACCAAACCAGGGGGCAACAATAGAAGCCTCATCCAAGAGATGCTACAGAGCCCGTCAATCTCGGAAGAAGAAAATGTCCTAGCCATAACAGGTCTGGATCAAGGATGGATGGCTCCCATAATTAATTACCTCAAAATAAAAACACTCCCTACAGATGAGAAGGAGGCAAAGAGGTTAAAACGAGAAGCACAATACTACACCATCATAAATAATACTCTATACAAGAGAGGGATTTCAATACCACTATTAAAATGCGTGTCGACTTCCAACACAAAAGAAGTTTTGGACAAAGTACACAGTGGCATTTGTGGCAACCATCTCGGAGCACAGGCACTTACCAAAAAAGTACTCCGAGTCGGATTTTATTGGCCGACTTTACAAAAAGAAGCAACAAAATTTATGAAGACATGTCCACCATGTCAGAAACACGCCAACTTTCACATCGCCCCACCAGAGGAGCTCATCAGCGTAACCTCACCCTGGCCATTCACAAAGTGGGGACTCGATCTTCTCGGGCCCTTCCCTCAAGGATCAGGACAAGTTAAATTCCTCAAAGTAGGGGTAGACTATTTCACAAAATGGATCGAGACAGAACCCCTAGCTAACGCCACTGCTCAAAGAAGCCAAAAATTCCTATATAGAAATATTGTCACAAGGTTTGGGGTTCCATACTCTATAACCACAGACAACGGCACTCAATTTACAGACGCAGGCTTCAAAAAACTGGTGGCCGATCTGAACATAAAACACCAATTCACATCCGTAGAACACCCCCAGGCCAATGGACAAGCAGAAGCTGCCAACAAAGTCATATTAGCCGGGCTAAAATGGAGATTACAGGATGCAAAGGGAGCCTGGGCCGAGGAGCTCCCACAAGTCTTATGGGCATATCGGACAACTCCGCACTCCACCACAAAGGAGTCACCCTTCCGGTTAGCTTACAGAATGGAGGCAATGATCCTAGTGGAGATCGAAGATGGGTCACCCAGAGTGATCCACTACAATGAAGAGACCAACTCCTAACTTCAAAGGGAAGAACTCGGCCTACTTCCAGAAATCCGAGAAAGAGCTCGGATCAGGGAAGAGGCATTAAAACGTCGAATGGCTTCAAGATACAATCAAAAGGTAGTGCCGCGAGGTTTTGCCGAGAATGACCTCATCCTAATCTGAAATGATATCGGAACAACTCGACCTGGAGAAGAAAAGCTGGCAGCAAACTGGAAAGGACCCTACCGAGTCATAGAAGTACTTAGAAAGGGCTACTACAGACTGTCCAAACTCGAAGGGCAAGAGCTTCCTAGGTCATGGCATGCTTGCAACCTACGAAGGTATTATAGTTAGAGGTAATAAGGATCTTAGGATAAGGTACACTCTTTTTCCTGAAAATGTTTTTTAACGAGGCATCAAGCCAAGATTGGTAAAATACCTAACTTAGAGGAGTAAAACTCCCACATGTATATATTTGCATATTTTCTATTTTGAATAAAGTTTTTCAGACTTTCTACAAATCCTTTATCAAGACGCATTAATCTGAAACGCAAAAATTTCATCGCCCGATTATAAAGCTACAGATCGACAAAAAGTGAAAATCAAATTCGCTGCACGATCACGGTAAAGACCAACAAAGATGAAAACCGAATTCATCAAAAGGTCGACAGAAACAGAATAATGCAAGAAGTTAACAAAAGTGATCCATAGAAAGGACCTGACGAGGTCTTAATAAAAATGGGTCGCTAAAAATAACTTAAAGACCGGCCGACGTAGAAGAAGTCGGACCAGTTGACCACAAAAACTAAAAGTTATAAAAAGTAAATCCCTGGAAAGAGGCCTGGCCAGCCCTAAAAAAGAGGATTACTAGAAATAACTTAGAAGGGACTGACATGATGAAGTCGGCCCAAAAACGAAAAGTTATAAAACGTAATCCCTAAAAGAGACCTGACAAAGGTCCAAATAGAGGATTATTAGAAATAACTTAAGAAGTTATGAAAAAGTAATCACAAAGTGGGGACTCGACCTCCTCGGACTATTTTTCCAAGGATCAGGACAAGTCAAGTTCCTCATTGTAGCGGTGGATTACTTCACAAAATGGATCGAGGCAGAGCCCCTAGCTAATGCCACTGCTCAAAGAAGTCAGAAATTCTATGGAAACATTGTTACAAGGTTTGGGGTTCCTTACTCCATCACCACAGACAATGGCACTCAATTCACGGACACAGATTTCAAGAAGTTAGTGACTGACTTGAAAATAAAGCACCAATTCACATCCGTAGAACACCCACAAGCCAATGGACAAGTAGAAGCCGCCAACAAAGTCATACTAGCTGGGTTAAAATGAAGACTACAGGACGCAAAGGGAGCTTGGGCTGAAGAGCTCCCACAAGTCCTATGGGCATATCGGACAACTCCATACTTCACTACGGGGGAATCACCCTTCTGATTGGCTTACGGAATGGAGGCAATGATCCCAGTAGAGATTGAAAAAGGATCCCCCAGAATGATCCTCTACAATGAAGAGGTCAACTCCCAAATTCAAAGGGAAGAACTCGACCTACTTCCAGAAGTCCGAAAAAGAGCTCGGATTAGGGAGAAAGCATTAAAGCATCAAATGGCCTCAAGATAAAATCAGAAGGTAATCCAGCAAAGTTTCGCCAACAACGATCTCATCCTAATCCGAAATGACATCGGAATAGGTCGGTCAGGAGAAGGGAAGCTAGCAGCCAACAGGAAAGAACCATACCAAGTGTTCAGAAGTACTAGGGAAAGGTCACCACAAAGTGTCCGACCTCGAGGGGCGAGAGCTACCAATGTCATGGCATGCCTGCAACCTAAGAAGGACGCCAGGCCAAGATCTAAAATATTGCCCGACCTAGAAGGGTAAGCACTAACGTGCACACACTCTTATTCATATCTTACTTTTATTGTTTAAAAAGTTTGCAGATCCCTTAAAAAATTTTCCAACCAAGACGCATTAATCTGAGCACAAAAAATTCACTGCCTAATCACGACAAGGTCGGCAGGGTGAAAACCAAATTCACCGCCCGATCACGATAAAAGTCAGCAAAGATGAAAGCAGAATTCATCGCCCGATTTTGACAAGGTTGGTAAAAAGTGAAAGCAGATTTCATCACCCGATTATAAAGCTACAGATCGGCAAAAAGTGAAAATCAATTTACTGCTCGATCACGATAAAGACCAACGAATATGAAAACAAAATTCATCAAAAAGTCGACCAAACGAGGATTAAACTCAATTTCTACAAAATTGGCAAAGATGAAAACCGGCAAAAATAGAATAATGCAAGAAGTTATCGAAAGTGATCCATAGGAAAGGACCTGACGAGGTCTTAATAAAAATGGGTTGCTAAAAAATAACTTAAAGACGGACCGACGTAAAGAAGTCGGACCAGTCAATCATAATAACCAAAGTTATAAAAAGTAAATCCCTGGAAAGAGGTTTGGCCAGCCCTAAAAAAGAGGATTACTAGAAATAACTTAGAAGGGACAGACATGACGAAGTCGGCCCGACAAAGCAACAAAAGGTTATAAAAAATAATCCATAAAAAGAGACCTGGCAAGGTCCAAATAATATGGATTACTAGAAATAACTTAGAAGAGGCCGACATGAAGAAGTCGGCCCGAGCCAATTAAAGCTACAACTTGGACCGACAAGAAGAAGTCGGACCAACGAAAGCAACAGCTCGGACCGACAAGAAGAAGTCGGACCAACGAAAGCTACAGCTTGGACTGGCAAGAGAAGTCGGACCAATGAAAGCTAAAGAAGGATCGACAAGAGAAGTCAGACCAATAAAAAGCGTGCACTAAAAGGGACATAGCTTTGCCCAAAAAGTCACGGCTCCACGACAAGGCTATCAAATTGTTCAGACTAACTAAAAAGGGGTTCCACGAGAACACTAAAAAGTTGTCGGATAAGTTAGCCCAGAGATCATCTCGCCCAACAGGAGACATACAAAACAAGATCTGATAAAAAAGAGGTCGGACAGCAAAGTACCGACACTCTATAAACATCTCACAAAGGCCAAGGAAAGGTCAAAAGGCCAAAGCCAGAAGTGCTTCGCTGAAAAGTATGAAGTCTTGAAAAAAGACACTACTTAAAAGGCAAAAGCATAAATTAGAACGGCGCTAAAAAGTCATCCAAACAAACTATAAAAAAGGTTCCCCACCGGAATACTACCTAAAAAGTTGTTGGATTATGACTAAAAAGCCCGAGCAGTGAAGACAAACAAGTTGGAAGAAGGCTGAAAAGACTTCTCAACAAACTAAAAAGGGCAATACCAGACTCGCACAAAGGAGAAAATACTCAAGATCGACCAAAGTCAGGATTCTTGAGCACGACTTCCTCAAAGAGATCGAAGCTCTGAATGTACGATCTCACGGAAAGGTCCGAACTCAAGCAGGGGCAAAGTCATATAGGTCGTTGTCAGCTAAGAAGAGGCGCAAGTATGATCTCAAAAAAGAACAAGCCAAAAGGTTAGGAAACAACTTAAAGCTCAAATGTTCTTAGCTAAAAGGGATACAACTCCGCTCAAAGAAGGCACAATCTCAAACAGGGCTATGAACGTCATCCGATACTAAAAAAGGTTCTATATAAAGAACACTAAAAAGTCATTGGACAAGTCACTAAGAGCCCGGATATCAAGCCGGAAGGATAACTTCGCCAAAGCAGAGGGTTGTCAACACAAACTTAAAGCAAGGCGTGATCTAGAAGTCAAGGGTAGAAAACCCACACTACCACTCAAAAGAGGTCAGACTGTGAAGTACCAAACCTCTAGAAAATCTGCAAGGATTGCAAAGCAATGAAGAAACAAGCCAGACAGATGCTTGAGCACGACTTCCTCAAAGAGATCGAAGCTCTAAAAGCACGATCTCACAAAAACGTCCGAACTCAAGCAGGGGCACTGTTCATACATCGGTTTGAGCTATAAAGGACTGGGTTGGCCGACCTCTTACAAGGTTGGCCCATGTCCGACCTCTTAGAAGGTTGGCCTATGTCCGACCTCTTCTCAAAGAGGTCGGCCAAACAGCCATAAGAGGCACAAACAGGCCCAAACGAAGGAACACAGCCCAAATCTAAAGGCAGCCAAAGCCTAGAGAGATAAGGGCGGTTCCCTTAAAGATAAGATGACTTCACTCAAAGATAAGATAAGATAAGTTAACTATCTTATCTCCAGAAAGGTCACTCCACACCATTATAAATACACTGGAGTACCCAGGTATAACTCATACTCTTATTCTAAAAAAAAACCTGCTTAATACCCTTGCTAACTTAAGCATCGGAGTCCCTTGTAGGTACCACCACCCTCCGGTGACAAAGGATCAGCAGCATCGCCAGTTCTACTAGTCGGACACAACAGCTCCAGCAACCGCCCACAAGCCAGACACGTCATCTCCGACCAACACAGAGGATCTCGTTCGAGATTGACCTACAGTTTTAGGTAACCCTCGAAACACTAACCAAGTAGTCCTAACAAGAAAAACTAACTAAACATGCAAGGTGTCCTAATTAACAAAACAAAAGAGAAATAAAGTCCATGGATGTTGAAAAGAGGAGATTATTACCCACGGAGATCAGTCGAACGACCTCCCCACACTTTAAGAATTAGCACGGTCTTCCGTGCTACTAGCAAGGCGCAAGTGGTGGTCGGGTTTGGGACTTCCACTATCCCGTTCGTGAGTGCTTTCTTCACTTAAGTACGAGGTGGATGTGGAGATCTCTGGTTCTTCCACAGAAGAAGTAAGCAACTCAAAAGCTTCTTGATGTGAGCATATCGGAGTTGATTCCGCCGTTCAAATCTATCTATCTTCTTGTGGAGGTCTTCAAGCCTTTGATGGGAAGATCTTTGTGATGTAGAAGAAGTGGTGGGAATAGTCAAGGGGCCAGCTATATCAAGGGTGTTGTATTCCACCGAAGGCTTGAGATACTTTCCGGTGAGGACCACGTCGCCCTCTGCCGGAATCATCGCTTTTCGATTCTTAGTCTCTCGGGAAACACCAGCAGTAGCAACTAACTCTGTTACCAAGGCTTGGAAAGGTAGGTTACCCTTAGTATGAACGCGACCCATGGCTTGGTGGATGAGGCAAGCAATGTTAACCGGCCACTCTGTAAGTATACACCAAACTAGTATGGCTAGGTCCGCGGTGATCAAGGTCTCGTGAGTATTGGAAAACACGTAATGAGACAAGATTTGGGTCCAAGCTCGAGCCTCTACGATCAGAAAGCGCACAAGAATGCCCTTGGGTCAGAGCTTGGGGTACCATCAGACCCAAAATGCATCCGGTTCGGCAATGACCCGGCGGACAGCGTCCCAATCAAAAACAAGCCCGAACGTATCACGCTGACGGAGGGCCTCTTGGTAACCATCTACCTCATCCGGTACGGTTGGGACTCGGAGAACTTCTTGAATAGCTGTCTCAGAAACTGGAACTTGCTTCCGGCGCATGAAAATAGTTTGAAGAGAAGGTGAGAAGTAATTTGTGTAGAACTCTACCACCAATGAGAGATTGGCTTCTTGTGGTCTCCTCATGAGAAATCCCCATCGTCGTCGCTCGATGCGAGGTATGATAAACTGAACTACATGACCCGGAGGGTTAAGAAGGGGCTCAGAATGATAACTCCATTTAGTCATGATGGGGAACATGAGTTCGTAATAGCGGTTGGGGAACTTAGTGGAATCTCTTGCGGGATTGTCCTTCTCTTAATGATGCTTCACGCCTTATTGGGGAAAGGCTTAACCTTGGGCGCTTGGTGCGCCTTAGTGGTGGCTTTTTGAGGTGCCCTTTTAGAAGGCGGCTTCTTTTGTGCTTTTTCCTTGTCCTTTTTTATGGCCATCTGAAAAAAGTGAGGAAAAAGAACACATTAAACTCAAAGAGACCACACTTGAATTACAACATGCTAGTGAAAGAAAGTGCCATAAAAGGAAAGGTATCATGCAAATATGAGAGCTGTAACATGCAAGCAAGACAACCATTGAAAACAGAGCAAGGCACTAGCATGGGATGCAAGAGTGAAAAAGGCATGCAAATAAGACATGAGAAGAGTAAACTCAAGCATCGCTAACAACCCCAAATAACATATGCAAGAAAGATAGAAGCGCAAAGAGTTCAAATACCCAATCTAACTTCAAAACAATAAGGCACTCAAAAGGAATCAAATGGAGTTAGAGAAGGGTGAAATACAATTCTTGCAATATGATCTAAGGAAGCAAGTCATGGATATGCACATACGAGTGGTAGAAAGGAAATGCAATGAGTGCAATGTGCAATGAGAAGGAAAGTGTATCGATAGAAGAGCATGAATTGAAAGCATAGTGTCAAATTTGACTAAAAATTTGATAGGTGCAATTCAACAAACACTTGGCATGCAACATGCAAATCATAAGAACATTGAATAAATGCAAAGGTACAATACCCCAAATTGATATACCCAACATCAAACAACATCACATAATCACAATGGAAACATAAGATAATAAATCCACCCATCAAAGCAAGAGGTAATAGCAAAATTCAACATCCATAGAAAATAGCAAAGTAAAAGATGGAAGCAAATAAACAAGAGAGAATTTAACAAAATGTAACTAAGAAAATTAGAAGAAAATAGTACTAAGGGAATGCGTGCTAGGCGACCCACGCATACGCGTCATGTGCGCGCACGCGTGGTTGGGTAGATGGTCAAATGGCGCGTGCGCGTCAGGTGCGCGCACGCGTGACGAGGGGTTGCACGTTGGAAGCAATGCATGCGCAATGCTCGCGCAACTCTCGGGTCCAATGTATCAGGAGTGGCACGCGGACCAACCGATGCATACGCGTCGTGTGCGCGTACGCGTAGATGAGGTTGGGGGCAGAGGACGCCCGGGTGCACTTCACGCGGATGCGTGATCATGGATTTGCGCGTTTCGCGCATTGCTAGCGCGTTGGTTGCGCAACTCTCGGGTTGAATGCCTATACTTGCGAAAATTCATGGGACGCGCGCGCATCCTGCATGTGGACGCGTGCATCCCCCTTTTTTTTTACAACATAGAAAAAAGGAGTTAATGTTCAAAATGATTCCTGAAATATCCAACTCGCTTCAGATTAGTCCTCTATTTTTTAAAATGACCAAATGCATCCCTAATTCTCGGAATCGTGAATCCCGTTAGTCCAAAAGTTACCAGACGTTATAACACTGCTGATGTGTGCAGTTAAATGCTTAGTTGGCAATTTGAAAAGTGACACCGTTTAAGGAGAACAGGCCAAACGATGTCGTTTGCTATCAAAAACACTTTCTTCTCTTCTGCATCATCTCTTCATCTCCTTCAACTCGCAGTTGTCGAGCTTCACAAGTGCCCCTCCGTGGCACCCCCGGTTGGGTTCAGTGAAGCAAGTTTTGCATGAAGCATCATCATATTCGCACATTGCAGAAGGTGAAAGGTGAAAGGTGAGTGTTTAGGTTTTTGTTATCTCTCACTATCACTCTTTTTGATACAAATCTTGAATGCCTGGATGTAATTTATATTGAGAGAAATCGCTCCAATGATGTTCAAAACATTATAGTGATAGAAAAAAAAAAGAATAAAGGAATAAAGGGAGTTATTGGTAAAGTGAAGCGTAAAAAAGATGGGGATTTCAATTCTGTTATTGTGGCTTTTTATTTGAGCAATGCTTTGTATGAATTTAAGTTCAGAGAGGACAAAATTGATGAGACATTATGCCAAAAATGGATATGTTGATGAGGTTGCAAGCTTTAACGAAGCTATTAACTGTGACTACTACTTCCAGTTTTACTTGGATGACCTTCTATTTTGGGGGTTTATTGGGAAGCTTGAGGAGGATTGTTGGAGTCCTGCTAAGGGAGGGACAAAGTATTACTTTTTTATGCATGTTCAATTTGATGTTCTTTTAATGGAGACCAAGTCATAGAAGTGAGTGTATTTGGTGATCCAAATGGTGCTATTGATATAAGTAATGATGTTGATGTTGATGTTGATGTTGATGTTGATGTTGATGTTGATTTAAGTTCACTTATTCAATTACCTGAAATGCAACTGCACTGCATTTTGAGAATAGGATGGATAGATACTTAAAAACTTCTTTACTGTTCAGGTACTCATCAGCATCTTTCTATGGCTAGTTTGTTGGAAATGAATGGGTAATTTCATATACAATTAACATGAAAAATAAATGATGTCTCATTATATTTTTTTATCAACATCCTATGTCTATTGTGTTACTTGATTATGATTCCAGAAAAGGAGTGTTAATTTAGCAGTAATTCTTTACAAAAGAGAAGGAGAGTCGAAGAAGAGAAGAAAAGTCGAAGAACAGAAGAACGTAGCATACAGTTTGAAGAAGGGAAGACAATTAGGGTTTTATAATTGAATTTGACTAATTTGGGTAATATTAGGCAATTCCAGATACTAATTTGAATCAAATTCAACCTTGGCACACATCAGCATACAGCTGGAATGCCCACTTGACAGTTAACGTTCCACATCAGCAACGTTTTGACGGCACTTCTGCGAGGGACTAACGGAGACGCATGTTTCTGGATTTAAGGGATTTAGTTGGTCATTTAAAAAAATCAAGGATTAAATTGAATACCGATTTAAAATTCAGGGACCATTTTGGGCATTTACTCTAGAAAAAAGTATTCTAAGAAATCACTAGTAGGTGTTTAGGCTAGATAGTCAAGAAAACACTCACAAATTCATGCACTATTTAAAATAAGGCATTTTCTCTAACTTCAACAATTCATCCATACCCAGAATAATGAAATCTATATGAACATCCTAACAATTCAACAAGATCAACAAAACTAGCATTCCTAAGAAATCAACAACATCAAGAACTCACAAAATTCACAAGAGTCTAAAGCTAGAAGCAGGAAGGTATACACAAGGAAGATCTTACCACAGTGGGGTGCCTCCCACCAAGCACTTTTCTTTAACGTCCTTATGTTGGACAGTCAGTTGATCAAGCTTCCTCTCCTTTTGGTGCATCCTCAAGTAGGAGCACTTCCACTTCTCTTGGTGACTTGTAGCCATGGTACTTCTTCACTCTATGTCCATTCACTTTGAAAGTTATGTCGCTTTGAGGATCAAACAATTCCACCACTCCATAGGGCTTTATCTCCTTCACATTGAAGGGTCCTTCCCATCTAGAACGGAGCTTGCCAGGCATGAATCGAAGCCTCGAGTTGTAGAGGAGAACCTGATCACCTTCTTGAAAATCCTTCCTTCGGATGTGATGATCATGAAAGGCTTTAGTGTTTTCCTTATAGATCCGGGCATTCTCATATGCCTCCATCCTCAGGCATTCAAGCTCCTCTAGTTGCAATTTTCTGGCCACACCCACCTTGGTAAAATCCATGTTACACTACTTTACCGCCCAATAGGCTTTATACTCAATCTCCACCGGAAGGTGGCATGCCTTACCATAGACGATCCGGAAGGGACTCATCCTTAACGGAGTCTTGTAGGCTATCCTATAGGCCCAGAGTGCATCTCCCAACCGGAAGCTCCAATCCTTCCTTTGTGGACTTACCACTTTCTCCAAAATTCGCTAAATCTCCCGGTTGGACACCTCTGCTTGTCTGTTGGTTTGTGGGTGATAAACAGTAGAAACCTTATGCAATACCCTATAGCACTTGAGCAGTGCCTCTACTTTCCAATTACAAAAGTGGGATCCTTGGTCGCTCACGATCACTCGTGGCGACCCATAACGGTATACAATGTTATTTCTAATAAAAGAAATCACGGAATTGGCGTCATCAAGGCGGGTAGGTATTGCTTCTACCTACTTTGACATGTAGTCAACCACTAACAGAATATATAGATACCCACTTGAGTTGGAAAATGGTCCCATAAAGTCTATGCCCCATACATCAAATATCTCACAGAACAACAACGGTTGCTGAGGCATTTCATCCCTTTGGAACGTGTTTCCCGACTTCTGACACTGGTGGCACGACACACAGAACCGATTAGCATCCTGGAATAAGGTTGGCCACCAGAATCCACAATCCAACACCTTTATAGCTATCCGTTGTAGGCCAAAGTGGCCGCCACATCCGGACGAATGGCAAGCATCAATAATGGGTTGGATTTCAGATTCCGGAACACATCTTCGAATTACTTGGTCCACTCCCCACTTCCACAAATGAGGGTCATCCCAAATGTAGTATTTGAAATCACTCCTCAACTTGTCCTTTGGTGTTTAGAAAAGTTAGGAGGGAAGATCTTAGCAACCAAGTAGTTCGCCATTGGTGCAAACCAAGGAAGGCTATCTGTTCACACCCTGGGTCCAGCTATCCGACCCGGGATGTTTAGTAACAAAGCGACCGACCTCTTCAGGTCAGGATATCCGACCTCTTCTCAAAAGAGGTCAGCCAAATAGACAGGAAAGCCCAGTAAAGGGCCCAAATAGAGGAACACGACCCAAATCCAAAGGCAGTCCAAGCCTATAGAGATAAGGGCGGTTCCCTTGAAGATAAGCTGACCCCAACTCAAAGATAAAGATAAGATAAGATAACTAACTTATCTTATCTAAAATGGTCACTCCACACCATTATAAATACACTGGAGTACCCAGGTATAACTCATACTCTGATTCTACAATAAACCTGCTTAATACCCATGCTAACTTAAGCATCGGAGTCTCTTGCAGGTACCCCCACCCTCCGGTGACCACGGATCAGGAGTGAAGCCAGTCCAACAAGTCGGACACAACAGCTCCGGCCATCACCAGCCAGCCGGACACGTCATCTCCGACTAGTACAGAAGATCTCATCCGAGATCGGCCTACAGTTTTAGGTAACCCTCGGAACATTGGCGCCGTTGCCGGGGAACCTGGAAGTCATCCCATCATTATGGCTGACGACCATGACAACGACCATGATTCAGATCTGGAGGACAGAACGCCCCACAAAAATGCGGATGCTACACCAAAAGATACTCTGGAATCTAACAGAGGCAAAAACTCATCACATCCGGGAGTAATAGAAGCGCTTTAAGATCGTCTAAAGCAACTTAAAAAAGAAAGCCAGCATCAACGAGAAGTTGGCAAGGATCTACAAAGAGAGGTAAGGAGATGTCGAGAGCTAGAAGATAAAATCCTACAACTCGAAGCCAATCTCAAAGCAAAGGCTACCCGGACCACCCCTGAGGACAATTCATGCAAAGATCAAGATCCATTCACTAGAGACATCATGAAAACTAAAATTCCTAAGGGCTTCAAACTCCCAGATATGACTCTGTATGATGGCACTACAGATCCCAACCATCACCTCAGCAACTTTAGAAGCAGAATGTACCTCACAGATGCCTCGGACGCTAATCGCTGCAAAGCTTTTCCAACGACCCTCACGAAGATAGCAATTAGATGGTTCGACAACTTACCTCTTAAGTCCATCTCAAGCTTTGATGACCTAGCCAAAAAATTCCTGGCTAGATTCTCCATCCAAAAAGACAAGGCCAAGCACGCCCCCAGTCTACTAGGAATCAGGCAAGGAGTTCGGGAAAGTCTTCGCAACTACATGGAGAGATTCACCAAAACATGCCTAGACATACAAAGCTTACCAACAGAGGCCACCATCATGGGTCTCATTAATGGCCTACGAGAGGGACCTTTTAGTCAATCTATATCGAAGAAATATCCCACATCTCTGGATGAGGTGCAGGAGCGAGCGGAAAAATATATCAACATGGAAGAAAACTCTCGGTTGGGAGAAACCTCAAAATCCGAATTCTCCTACCGAGACAAAGATAATGAATCCAAAAAGAAGGAAGATCGACAAGGGGAGAAAATTAAAAAAATATCATAATTACACCCCTCTTAGGGTATCCCTGGTAGATGTCTACAAAGAAGTCTGCCATACGAAAAAGATACCCCCAGCTCGACAACTCAAATGCAAAAGAGGAGGAGGAAATCAGAACGAATACTGTGAATATCACCGAGTCCGAGGACATTCCACCAACGAATGCTTCGACTTAAAAAACATCATAAAAAAATTAGTAAGAGAAGGAAAACAAGATCAGTTTCTGGCTACCCGAGATGATGATCAAAGAAAGAGAAGAAGGGATGAAGATGTCGAACGAATCGAGCGATCACCTCGTATGCCAGAAAGACATGTCCATATGATACACGGAGGATTTGTAGGAGGAGAAATCTCCAAATTATCCCGCAAAAGATATCTCAAAGAAGTATATCATGTTGAAGGAAAGGAGGAAGCTCCTGACATCCCTGCAATCACATTCACCAAAGAAGATGCATCCGGTATCATCTCAGGACACGACGACCCCATGGTCATCACCATCATACTGGCAAATGCCAATCTCCACCGCACATTAATAGACCAAGGGAGCTCCGCCGATATCTTATTCAAAACTGCCTTCGACAAGCTCGGCTTAGAAGAAAAAGTGCTTAGAGCATACCCTAACAGCCTGTTCGGACTGGGAGAAACCCCAGTACAACCGCTGGGATACGTGTCACTACATACAACCTTCGGAAAAGGGAATCAATCCAGAACACTCAAGATAGACTACATCGTGGTCGACGTGAGTTCAGCCTACAATGCCCTAATAGGTCGGACAACACTAAATCAACTCGGCGCAGTAGTCTCAACTCCACATCTATGCATGAAATTCCCAACTACAGAAGGGATAGCTACAATAAAAGCAGATCAAAAGATAGCACGCCGCTGTTATAACGAAAGTCTAAACCTCAGAGGCAGAGGAGAAGAGTTCTATACAATTGAGCTCGGTGGAGTTCAGAGACGTGAAGAACTCCGTCCACAACCCGAAGGAGAAATAGAGAAAGTTCAGATCGGAAATGGGAAATGGCGAATGTGCACCGACTACACTGACCTCAACAAAGCCTGCCCAAAAGATCCTTACCCACTCCCAAGTATCGACGCTTTGGTAGATGCTTCATCCGGATATAGATACCTCTCATTTATGGATGCATATTCCGGATAAAACCAAATTCCCATGTATCCACCAGATCAAGAAAAGACCTCATTTTTTACGCCAAAAGCAAATTACTGCTACATTGTAATGCCTTTCGGTCTCAAGAATGCGGGAGCTACGTATCAAAGGCTATTGAATAAAGTCTTTTCAGATCATATCGGAAAGATCATGGAAGTCTATGTAGATGATATGTTAATAAAGACACAAAGTGAAGAGACATTATTGTCCGACCTGGCCCAAGTGTTCGACACTATAAGGAAGCATGACATGCGCCTCAATCCCGCAAAATGCACTTTTGCAGTAGAAGCAAGCAAGTTCTTGGATTTTATGCTCACACAAAGAGGAATTGAGGCAAATCTGGATAAATGCCAGGCCATACTCAACATGAAAAGTCCAACTTGTGTCAAAGAAGTACAACAACTCAACAGGAGGTTGGCAGCCTTGTCCAGGTTCCTAGCGGGATTAGCGATAAGATCCCTTCCTTTCTATGCCAGTCTAAGGAAAGGAAAGAACTTCGAATGGACAATGGAATGCGAGCAAGCCTTCCAGGATTTCAAAAGTTTCCTGGGACGACCACCTATCCTAACTCGACCACGAAAGGAAGAACCACTCGTATTGTACCTTGCGGTAGAAAGTCGGGCAGTAGCCTCAGCACTAGTTTGAGAGGACGACAAAGGGCAACAACCTGTATACTTCATTAGTAAAGCGCTGCAGGGATCCGAGCTGAACTACCAAAAAATAGAAAAGTTTGCCTATGCTCTCATACTGACATCTCGACGACTATGCCCGTACTTCCAGGCTCACACCATTAAGGTCCGGACCGACCAGCCCATAAAAGGGATACTGCAAAAAACAGATCTAGCAGGCAGAATTTTACAATGGGCAATGATGAGCGGATAATTTATACACTTTTTGGCATTGTTTTTAGTAAGTTTTAGTATATTTTAGTTAATTTTTATTATGTTTTTATTAGTTTTTAAATAAAAATCACTTTTCTGGACTTTACTATGAGTTTGTGTGTTTTTCTATAATTTCAGGTTTTTTCTGGCTGAAATTGAGGGACCTAAGCAAAAATCTGATTCAGAGGCTGAAAAAGGACTGCAGATGCTGTTGGATTCTGACCTCCCTACACTCAAAGTGGATTTTCTGGAGCTACAGAAGCCCAATTGGCGCGCTCTCAATTGCATTGAAAAGTAGACATTCTGGGCTTTCCAGCAATATATAATAGTCCATACTTTGCCCAAGATTTGATGGCACAAACAGGCGTTCCAAGTCAGCTCAAGAATTCTAGCATTTAACTCCAAAACTCGCACAAAAGCTGGAGTTAAACGCCCAAACTGGCACAAAAGCTGGCGTTTAACTCCAAGAAAAGTCTCTACACATGGAAGCTCCAATAATCAGCCCAAGCACACACCAAATGGGCCCGGAAGAAGATTTCTGCATTAATTACTTATTTCTGTAACCCTAGGCTACTAGTTTTCTAAAAATAGGACCTTTTGCTATTGTATTTTTATACTTGGATAGACCTTTTCACGTTTGGGGGCTGGCCTCACGGCCATGCCTAGACCTTGCTCTTATGTATTTTCAACAGTGGAGTTTCTACACACCATAGATTAAGGTGTGGAGCTCTGCTGTTCTTCATGGATTAATATAAGTACTATTGTTTTTTATTCAACTCAAGTCTATTTCTTCTCCAAGATATTCATTCGTTCTTCAACTTGATGAATGTGATGATCCGTGACACTCATCTTCATTCTCACCTATGAACATGTTCCTGACAACCACCTCTGTTCTACTAGCAATGGCTTGAATGCGTATCTCTTAGGTTTCTAATCTAAGATTGGAACCTTCGTGGTATAGGCTAGAATTATTGGCGGCCATTCCTGAGATCCAGAACGTCTAAACCTTGTCTGTGGTATTCTGAGTAGGATCTGGGAAGGGATGACTGTGACGAGCTTCAAACCCGCGATTGTTGGGCGTGTGACAGACGCAAAAGGATCAATGGATCCTATTCCGACATGATCGAGAACCGACAGATGATTAGCCATGTGGTGACAGCGCATTTGGAACATTTTTACTGAGAGGACGGGAAGTAGCCATTGACAACGGTGATGCCCAACATAAAGCTTGCCATGGAAAGGAGTATGAATGATTGGAAGAAGGCAATAGGAAAGCAGAGGTTTAGGAGGAACAAAGCATCTTCATACGCTTATCTGAAATTCCAACCGAAGAATTACATAAGTATCTCTATCTTTATTTTATGTTTTATTTATCTTTTAATTATCAATTCTCCATCACCATCTGAATCCGCCTGACTGAGATTTACAAGGTGACCATAGCTTGCTTCAAGCCGACAGTCTCCGTGGGATCGACCCTTACTCACGTAAGGTATTACTTGGACGACCCAGTGCACTTGCTGGTTAGTTGTGCGGAATTGTGAGAAAGTGTGATTCATGTTTAAGAGCTCCAAGTCCTTTGGCGCCATTATTGATGATCACAATTTCGTGCACCAAGTTTTTGGCGCCGTTTTCGGGGATTGTTCCAGTTTGGACAACTGACGGTTCATCTTGTTGCTTAGATTTGGTACTTTTCAGAATTTTTAAGAATGAATTCTAGAGTTTCAAGGTAATGTTCTTAGCATCACAAAAGCTGATTGATTCTCATCAATTTAGCTGCTAAATGTAATGTCCTGCTGAAGCTTGGCCAAACATGTCTAATCTTTTTAGACTGAAGCTTTAGACTAACATTGCATGATTCCTGGAATTCTCATTAAAAGTTTTGAACCTCTTTATTTTCTTTTCCATATAAGTTTCTGTTCCGAGGGTTACCTGAAACTGGAGGTCGATCTCGGTCGAGATCTTCCGTACTGGCCGGTGCCGACGTGTCCGGCCGGCGGAGGGCGGCCGGAGCGATGGTGTCCAACTAGTTGGCTGGCTGCACTGCTGATTCCTTCGTCACCGGACGGTGGGGTACCTGCAATAGACTCCGATGCTTAAGTTAGCATGGGTATTAAACAGGTTTTATGTAGAATCAGAGTATGAGTTATACCTGGGTGCTCCAGTGTATTCATAATGGTTGTAGAGTGACCTTTCTAGATAAGATAAGTTAGTTATCTTATCTTATCTTTATCTTTGAGTTGAGGTCAGCTTATCTTCAAGGGAACCGCCTTTATCTCTATAGGCTTGGATTGCCTTTGGATTTGGGTCGTGTTCCTCTATTCGGGCCCTTTATTGGGCTTTCCTGTTGATTTGGCCGATCTCTTTAAGAAGAGATCGGATAGTCGGACCTGAAGAGGTCGGTTGCCATGTCGCTAAACATCCCGGGTCGGACAGCTCGACCCAGGGTATGAACAGTACCCCTGCTTGAGCTCGGTCTTCTGCTTTGAGGTCGAGTTTTTTGACTTCGAACTCCTTGAAGCCGAACTCGAGCACTTTTGTCGATTCCTTTCTTTGTAGAGCTTTTTGAATGTAGAACGTTTTTCCTCTAAAAGCGCGCGCTTTTATATCGGCGCTTTGGGAACGTGCGAGGGTTTAATGTTTTCATTAATTTTAACATTAATTGCCCTGTTTCCCTTTGGCTCTTTATTTTAATTTTTGAAAACCCAGAAACGGTTTCTCTCCTTCACTCTTTTCGTAACTTCTCCGCAATTTCTTCCGTTGTTCTCTCGCTCTCTGCCTTTCGCCCGTATTTCTACTTTTCTTGCATTGCGGCGTCGCTCGGTGGTTTTCTGGGCAGCTTCCGTTTTTGCACCTCCATTTTTCTCCTCGAAGCTTCTTTCGCCTCCAGGTTAGTCCCGTTTCGCGCTTTGCTTTTGTCTTTTGTGATGAGGTTTTGATTTTGATCCTCCTTTAGAGAAAAGTTTGGAACTTTCTGTTTTCATTGTGTCCTGTTGTTGTTGAAATGTGTGTTTCTGGGAGTTTTCTTCATCTTCTACATGATCCTTTTTTGCTTTTGCTTTAATGCTTTGCATGTTCTTTGTTGTTTCTGTTCTGATACCGTTTATCTAGAAGAATCCGTATCTGTTTCTTGTTTTATTTGACGGTTGCTTTTCCTGATTCCAAAAAAGTTTGCATTTTTTATGGTTTCTTCTTGGTGTACTTGACGTTTGGGGATGGTTTCTGTAAGGCAATATTTTTGAAGATTTTTGTGTTTTATTCTGATGGAAAATGCTTGCTATTTGAAGCTTTCTTTTATTGTTTTGAGAGATGCTGGGGTGCGAGAAGTAGATTTTTACTAGAAACCTTGCTTTATTATTGCCTCCAAAGGATGTCCCAGGACTTTGGTTTGAGTCTTGGGGTTTTTCCTTTTTTGTGTGTTCGTCTGTATCGTATTGAGTTGTTTTCTCCCTTGTCCGAGATGTTTTTAGTAATCCCATCTTCTTTTCTTACTTGTAGGATTAGTTGGCCTCATGTCTTCTCACAATAACAATGTAGAGATGTCTTCCAGAGTTCCCGAGGAGATGTCCGATTGGCTGGACTCCCTTGTCTTGTTGTGTGTTTCTGTTGTGGATGCTGAATTTTGCACAGAGCTGAGGAAGCGCCATAGGATTTGTGGTAACAGTGCTCGTGAGGGGGATTATGAGCTTGTTGCCCCTGATTCTGATGAAAGAGTTTGTTTTCCGACTTCCATCAAGGGGGAGCGTCCCTTCTTCTATGCTTATGAATACTTCTTTAGCCAATTAAACGTTATTTTTCCTTTTACTGCTTTTGAAACCGACCTATTGTGGTCATGTAACATTGCTCCGTCCCAGCTTCACCCGAATTCTTGGGGTTTTATCAAAATATTTCAACTGCTTTGCCAAGAGTTAGGCATAACATCTTCTGAAACTCTTTTCCTTTATCTTTTCGTCTCGGCCAAGCCCGGAGGTTCCTCTAAAAAGAAAGCTTCCTGGGTCTCTTTCAGATCGGCCCAGGGTCATAAAGTTTTTGCCATGTATGATGAGTCGTTTAAAGATTTTAAGAACTATTTCTTCTGAGTTCGTGCTGTTGAGGGGGTCCGCCCCTTTTTTCTTGATGAAAATGATGAGCCCACTTTTCCTCTGGAGTGGCAAAAGAATGTGAGAGTGCCACGTTATACATGAGATATGCTTAGTGAGGTTGAGCGGGCCTTTGTAGTTGTTCTTGAAGATCTGTGGGGGAAACCTCCCCATCTGGATACGAAGAGATTCTTGAGTGATCTATCTTTGGTTCGAACTGCTTTGGGTACTGTCTGACTTGTTTTTATACTTGCTTCTGAGCTTTTCTCTTCCTATGTTGTAACTTGTCTTTTGTGGTTGATTCTGTATTTTCAGAGATGTCGAAAAATAATGATTCTATGAAGGCTTACAAGAAGGCGAAGAAGGCAACTGCTGCTCTAAACATCTCGGCCAAGGCGGCCGGAGAGGGATCTTCTCAGGTTCCAGTGATGCCTCCTGTGCTGAGTTCTCCCGGACCGAGGAAAGCAATTCCCATCCCTTGGGTTCGTCTGGTCGATCCTCCACAATCTTCTGCTGCAGCCTCTGGTGCTCCCCCTAGTAAGAAGCAAAAAACAATTGAGCCTTTCAACCTTGATGCTCCTAACTTTGACGCGGTCGAGTTTGTAGATCAACAAATCGGCCCTTATGGTGTCCTCCCCATGGACGACGTGTCGCTTCTTCATCATTTTGATTATATAACTCGGAGTAGTATCAAGATGGCCCACATGGGAGCGGCCCTATATCGAACTGCTCAAAGTCTTTCTCTCCATGCCACTAAAGCTTTTATAGAGGAGGACAAATAGGAGTTTGATCGGATGAAAGGCTTGAAGGAGGAGCTTGAAGTGAAGGTGGCCAAGTTAGAAAAAGATTTGGAGAATGAGAAGGCGAGTTCCATCTCTTTGGCGGCTTCTGTGAGGCTGGCCGAGGACATGGCTATGAGACATAAGGATAGTTATGTGACATCTTACCGGGAGGTGTTGTGCCTGAGGGAGGAGTTGGAGAATGCCCGAGCTAATTACTCCGAATTCCAAGGTCATCTTGTTGGTAGTGTAACTGCTGCCTATGAGAACCTGAAGGAACATGTTCGGGTTATTGCTCCCGAGGATGACCTGACCCTCTTTAGCCTAGATAACGTCGTCAGGGATGGCAAGATTGTCCCTGATGATGACGATGATGATGATGTTGAACCTCCCCTTATGTCCTCTGCTAAGGTGTCAATTCCT
>NC_029791.2:60148696-60156785 GCF_000816755.2 Arachis ipaensis
CCTCCGTCTCCTCGGACTGATGCTGCTAGAAAGTCTTCTGACCCTTAGCCCATTTATTCTGGATATTTACATAGTTGGCTCGGCTTGTGGGCTTTTTAAACTCTTTATGTTTTGTTAACTGCTGGTACTTTCTCGTTGCTTGCCTAGCAACATTTGTTTTGACCAACAAAAGTAACTTTCCAGCTTTTGAGGTAGATTTTGGTGGCCTCTGAAGCTTTATAACTTTGTAGATTATATCATGCTTTTGCACTTAACTTGGTATCTTTTTGTTTTCTGAGGATGTTGGAACCCAGCTGCTCGTCCTCTTCGGATTTGCTTTATTGTTTGTAACTTGGATTTTTTGAGGTTATGGCTATGTGGGTCCGACTTGTTTTTCGGTTTTCTCGCTCTTGCTCGTATTTCCGACGATTTATAACCGATTTCTTCAAGTTGGTCATCCAAGTTGTTTTGTAATCCTCTTTCTTGGATCTTCGTCCGATCTCTTTCAGGATTTGTTTTTATAACTTTGTAGTAGGAGTCCGACTTCGTCATGTCGGTCTCCTTTAAGTTATTTTTGTAGTCCTCTTTTTTGGACCTTCGTCAGGTCTCTTTCAGGGATTACTTTTATAACTTTTTAGTAGTAGGAGTCCGACTTCGTTATGTCGGTCTCTTCTAAGTTATTTTTGTAATCCTCTTTCTTGGATCTTTGTCAGATCTCTTTCAGAGATTACTTTTATAACTTTTTAGTAGTAGGAGTCCGACTTCGTTATGTCGGTCTCCTCTAAGTTATTTTGTAGTCCTCTTTTTTGGACCTTTGTCGGGTCTCTTTCAGGGACTACTTGTATAACTTTTTCATTTTGGGCTGACTTTGTCATGTCGGGCCCTTCTAAGTTAAAGTAATCCTCTTTAATAGGGTTGGCCAGACCTCTTTCCAAGGTTTACTTATAACTTGGGTTGACTTGGTCCGACTTCTTCCTGTCGTCCAGTCTTTAAGTTATTATTTTAGCAATCCGTAAGACCTCATCAGGTTCTTTTTTAGATCACTTTCGATAACTTCTTACATTATTCTGTGTTCATCTTTGCCGATTTGTAGAAAGTGGTTGTCATCTCTAGATCATCCTTTGGGTGAATCGCATTTTCACCTTTATCGGACGGTTATCTTTATCGTGATCGTACAGTGAAATTATTTTTTCACTTTCTGCCGATCTGTTGCTTTATAATCGGACGATGAATACTTCAGATTAATGCGTCTTAAAATCTTGTAGAATATCTAAAATATATATTTATTCAAAGAAAAGTGCAAATATGTACATGTGGGAATTTTTCATCCCTTTATGTCGAATAGTGTTTGAGTCTCAACTTGGTGCCTCATTAAAAAACCTTTTCAGGAAAAAGAGTGCATCCAATGGTGAGATCTTTTACTTTTCTAGCTGTAGTACCTTCTTAGGTTGCAGGCGTGCCATGATCTGGGAAGCTCTCATCCATCGAGTTCGGACAGTCTGTAGTAGCCCTTTCCGAGTACTTTTACAACTCGGTAGGGTCCTTTCCAGTTTGCTGCCGATTTTCCTTCTCCTGGCCGAGTTGTTCTAATATCATTCCAGATTAGGATGAGGTCGTTCTCCGTGAAACTTCTTAGCACTACCTTTTGATTATATCTGGAAGCCATTCGACGTTTTAGTGCTTCTTCCCTGATCCGAGCTCTTGCCTGAATTTCAGATAATAGGTCGAGTTCTTCCTTCTGAAGTTGAGAGTTGACCTTTTCATTGTAGTGGGCTACTCTGGGTGACCCTTCCTCGATTTCGACTGGGATCATTGCCTCCACTCCGTATGCTAGTCGAAAGGGTGATTCATTTGTCGTGGAGTGTGGCGTTGTTCGATATGCCCATAGGACTTGCGGAAGTTCTTCGGCCCAAGCTCCCTTTGCATCTTGTAGTCTCCGTTTTAACCCTGCCAATATGACTTTGTTGGCAGCTTCGGCCTGTCCATTGGCTTGAGGGTGTTCGACGGAGGTGAACTGCTGCTTTATATTCAAGTCGGCTACTAGTCTCCTGAAGCCTGCGTCTGTGAATTGAGTGCCATTGTCTGTGGTTATGGAGTATGGAACCCCGAACCTCGTGACAATGTTCCTGTATGGGAATTTCCGACTTCTTTGAGCGGTGGCGCTGGCTAGGGGCTCTGCCTCAATCCATTTTGTAAAATAGTCTACTCCGACTATGAGGAATTTTACTTGTCCTGATCCCTGGGGAAAGGGTCCGAGAAGATCAAGTCCCCATTTTGCAAATGGCCAGGGCGAGCTTACACTGATGAGCTCTTCTGGCGGGGCGATGTGGAAGTTGGCATGTTTTTGACATGGTGGACATGTCTTTACAAATTCTATAGCTTCCTTTTGTAGGGTTGGCCAATAAAATTCCGCTCGAAGTACTTTTTTGGCAAGAGCTCGTGCTCCGAGATGATTGCCACACATGCCACCATGTACTTCTTCTAACACTTCCTTTGTGTTATTGGTCGGCACGCATTTAAGTAGTGGTATTGAGATCCCTCTTTTGTACAGGATGTTGTTTATAATAGTGTAGTACTGTGCCTCCCTTTTTAATTTTTTCGCCTCTTTTTCCTCCGTGGGGAGTGTCTCTGCCTTGAGGTAGTTAATTATGGGGGTCATCCATCCTTGGTCCTGACTTGTGATGGCTAGGATTTTTCTGCTTCCGATATTGACGGGTTCTGTAGCATTTCCTGGATGAGGCTTCTACTGTTGCCCCCTGGTTTGGTGCTGGCTAATTTTGAGAGTGCGTCAGCTCGGGCATTTTGCTCGCGGGGTATGTGGGAGATTTTATATTCCCCGAGTTGTCCGAGCTGTTCCTTGGTTTTATCCAAATACTTTTTCATGGTGGGATCTTTGGCTTGATAGCTCCTTGTTATCTGCGAGGTGACTACTTGTGAATCGCTATAAATGTTGAGTTTTTTAGCTCCAACCTCTGTAGCCAGCTTCAAACCGGCTAATAATGCTTCGTATTCCGCCTGGTTGTTTGAGGTCGGGAACCCAAACTTGAGGGAGAGCTCAACTTGGGTTCCTTGGTTGCTTTCTATTATCACACCTGCACCGCTTCCAGTCTTATTTGAAGAACCGTCTATGTAGAGATTCCATTCTGTGGGAGTTTCCAAGGCATCTGTGAATTCTACAATAAAATCGGCTAGGTACTGTGATTTAACGGCCGTCCGAGCTTCATATTGGAGGTCGAATTCTAATAACTCGACTGCCCATTGTAAAATTCTGCCTCCTAAATCTGTTTTCTGCAATATTCCTTTTGTGGGCTGGTTGGTTCGAACCTTAATGGTGTGAGCCTAGAAGTACGGGCGAAGTCGTCGAGATGTTAGAATGAGAGTATAGGCAAACTTTTCTATTTTCTGGTAGTTCAGCTTGGATCCCTGTAGTGCTTTGCTAATGAAGTAGACAGGTTGTTGCCCACTTTCGTCTTCTCTGACTAGTGCTGAGGCAATTGCCCGGCTTCCTACTGCGAGATATAGTACGAGTGGTTCTCCTTCTCGTGGTCGAGATAAGATAGGCGGTCGTCCTAAGAACTCCTTGAAGTCTTGGAAGGCTTGTTCGCACTCTGTCATCCATTCGAACGGTTTTCCCTTCCTTAAAGTAGCATAGAAGGGGAGAGATCTTATCGCTGCCCCTGCTAAGAATCTAGATAGGGCGGCCAATCTCCCGTTGAGTTGCTGCACTTCTTTGACACAGGTCGGGCTCTTCATGCTGAGTATGGCTTGGCATTTATCCAGGTTTGCTTCAATTCCTCTTTGTGTGAGCATGAAACCTAGGAATTTGCCTGCTTCTACCACAAAGGTGCATTTTGCCGGATTAAGTCGCATGTCGTGCTTCCTTATGGTGTCGAACACTCGAGCCAGGTCGGACAATAATGTATCTTCGCTTTGTGTCTTTATTAACATGTCGTCCACATAGACTTCCATGATCTTTCCAATGTGGTCTGAGAAGACTTTATTCATCAGTCTTTGATAAGTAGCTCCTGCGTTCTTGAGACCGAAGGGCATTACGATGTAGCAGTAATTTGCTTTTGGTGTTAAAAACGAGGTCTTTTCTTGATCTGGTGGATACATGGGGATTTGGTTGTATCCCGAGTATGCGTCCATAAATGAGAGGTATCTATATCCGGAGGAAACATCTACCAGAGCGTCGATACTTGGGAGTGGGTAAGGATCTTTTGGGCAGGCTTTGTTGAGATCGGTGTAATCGGTACACATTCGCCACTTCCCATTTGATTTTTTCACCAAGACGACGTTGGCTAGCCATAATGGATACTTGATTTTTCTTATGAATCCTGCCTCCAGTAGTGCCTGTACTTGCTCTTCCACCGCTTGGGATCGCTCTGGCCCAAGTTTTTTCGTTTCTGCTGGACTGGCCGAGATCCCGAATAGACCGCCAACTTGTGGCACATTAGCTTAGGGTCTATACCTGGCATATCTGCGGCTTTCCATGCGAAGAGGTCGACATTATTGCATAAGAATTGTATCAGTAATTCTTTTGAGTCTCCTCTTAGGATCGTTCCAATATTAGTTGTTTTGTCCGAGGTGTCTCCGATTTGAACCTTCTCTATCTCGCCTTCCGGCTGCGGACGGAGTTCTTCTCGTCGCTGAACTCCGCCAAGCTCAATTGTATGAAACTCTTCTCCTTTGCCTCTGAGGTTTAGACTTTCGTTATAACAGTGGCGTGCTAACTTTTGATCTACTTTTACCGTGGCTATCCCTTCTGTAGTTGGGAATTTCATGCATAGATGTGGAGTTGAGACTATTGCGCCGAGTTGATTGAGTGTTGTCGACCTATTAGGGCATTGTAAGCTGAACTTACGTCGACCACGATGTAGTCTACCTTGAGGGTCCTGGATTGGTTCCCTTTTCCGAAGGTCGTGTGTAGCGATACGTATCCCAGTGGTTGTACCGGGGTATCTCATAGTCTGAACAGACTATTCGGGTATGCTCTAAGCTCCTTTTCGTCTAAGCCGAGTTTGTCGAAGGCTGTTTTGAATAAGATGTCGGCAGAACTCCCTTGGTCTACTAATGTGCGGTGTAGATTGGTGCTTTCCAGTATGATAGTGATGACCATGGGGTCGTGGTGTCCCGAAATGATGCCAAATGCATCCTCTTTAGTGAATGTTATCGCAGGTATGTCGGGTGCTTCCTCCTTTCCCTCGACATGATATACTTCTTTGAGATATCTTTTTCGGGATGATTTGGAGATCCCGCCTCCTGCGAATCCCCCGTGTATCATGTGGATGTGTCTTTCTGGTGTTTGAGGTGATAGCTCAGCTCGTCCGTCATCTTCGTCCCTTCGTCTCTTTCTTTGGTCATCATCTCGGGTAGCCAGAAAGCTATCTAATCTTCCTTCTCTCACCAATTTTTCTATGATATTCTTTAAGTCGAAGCACTCGTTGGTGGAGTGCCCTTGAACTCGGTGGTATTCACAATATTCCTTCCAGTTTTCTCCTCCTCTTTTGCCTTTGAGTGGCCGTGCTGGGGGAATTTTCTCCTTATGGCAGACCTCTTTGTATACATCGACCAGGGATACTCTGAGAGGAGTGTAATTATGGTATTTTTTGATTTTCTCCCCTTGTCGATCTTCTTTCTTTTTGGATTCCTTGTCTTTGTCTCGGTAGAAGGCCCCGAATTTTGAGGTTTCTCCCAGTCGAGCATTCTCTTCCATGTTGATGTATTTTTTTGCTCGCTCCTGTACTTCGTCTAAGGAGGTGGGGTACTTCTTTGATATAGATTGGCTAAAAGGTCCCTCTCGTAGGCCATTGATGAGTCCCATGATGGTGGCCTCTGTTGGTAAACTTTGTATGTCCATGCATGTTTTGTTGAATCTTTCCATGTAGTTGTGGAGGCTTTCCCGATCTCCTTGCTTGATCCCTAGTAAACTGGGTGCGTGCTTGGCCTTATCCTTCTGGATGGAGAATCTGGCCAGGAACTTTTTGGCCAGGTCGTTAAAGTTTGAGATGGACTTTGGAGGTAAGTTGTCGAACCATCTGATCGCTGTCTTCGTGAGGGTTGTTGGAAAAGCTTTGCAGCGAACGGCATCTGAGGCGTCGGTAAGGTACATTCTGCTTCTGAAATTACTGAGATGATGGTTGGGATCTGTGGTGCCGTCGTACAAAATCATATCCGGGAGTTTGAAGTCTTTTGGAATTTTGGTTTTCATGATTTCCCTGGTGAATGGATCTTGTTCTTTGCATGAATTTTCCGCAGGAGTAGTCCGAGGAGTTTTCGATTTGAGATCGGCTTCTAATTGCTGTAGTTTTTTCTTCCAATTCTCGACGTCGTCGTACCTCTCTTTGTAGATCCTTTCCGATTTCTCGTTGTTGTTGGGTTTCTTTCTCAAGTTGTTTCAAGCAATCTTGAAGCGCCTCTATTGCTCCCGGATTTGATGAATTTTTGTCTCCGTTGGATTCCGGGGTGTCTTTCAGTGTGGTGTCCGTGTGTTTGTGCGGCGTCCTGTTTTCTAGATCTGAATCGTGGTCGTTGTCATGGTCATCCGCCATGGTGGTGGGATGACTTCCAGGTTCCCCGGCAAAGGCGCCAACGTTCCGACGGTTACCTGAAATTGGAGGTCGATCTCGGTCGAGATCTTCTGTACTAGCCGGTGCCAACGTGTCCGGCCGGCGGGGGGCGGCCAGAGCGATGGTGTCCGACTAGTTGGCTGGCTACACTGCTGATTCCTTCGTCACCGGATGGTGGGGGGTACCTGCAAGAGACTCTGATGATTAAGTTAGCATGGGTATTAAACAGGTTTTATGTAGAATCAGAGTATGAGTTATACCTGGGTGCTCCAGTGTATTTATAATGGTTGTAGAGTGACCTTTCTAGATAAGATAAGTTAGTTATCTTATCTTATCTTTATCTTTGAGTTGAGGTCAGCTTATCTTCAAGGGAACCGCTGACGTTGGGATTTTTGCCAGTAAAGAATTTCATAAAAACAGTCGCGTTGTAGATATAGTCTCTAAACCAACAGAAATCCCTTCGTACAAACGTTTTGGTTGTCACAAGTAACAAACCTCTATAAAATTGATAACTGAGTATTTAAACCTCGGGTCGTCTTCTCAAGAAATTGCAGGAAAGTATGTTCTTATTATTGGTTATGAAGATTGTAAATTAGGGGTTTTGGAAGTAAGGTGGGAATATGTTATATGACAAGTAAAATAAAACAATAATAATAAAATCTCTTGGCAAGGTATAAGAAATTGGAAGTCCAGACTTAGTTATCCTTATCAATAACAATGAAAGTCGAATCTTAATTCCACTTAGTCAACCTTTACTAAAATAAAGGAAAGTCAAGGGACTAATTAGTTTGATCTTCGAATCCTATTTATTTCCTAAGAAAAGGTTAGGATTATTGAAGCTCAATTTAATTAGCAAAGATAACAGTTATCAATTATGCTATTGAGTTGGATAATTCTTGAGTTACTGATTTCTTAACCAAGACCAAAAGGGGAAAAGTAAATCTACTGGAATAAGAATGCCTTCAGATGGGAAGCAATAATCATGTAAATAAAAGAGAGCAATAATAACTGAAATACCTCAAATAACATTAATTCAAGTAATCTGGAACAGTTCATAAACTAAATTGGGAAAATAAATAAAAATAAAGAACCTGGGATTGAGAGTTACTCCTAAAACTAAGAGAAGTCCTAAATCCTAAGAGAGAGAGGAGAGAACCTCTCTCAAAACTAATCTAAATCATGAGAAGTAAATTATAAGGGCCTCTCTCATGTATGGATACATTCCCCCACTTTATAGCCTCTAATCTGTGTTTTCTGGGCCGCAAACTGGGTCAGAAACAGCCCAGAATTCGCTGGAGAAGAATTCAAACACGCTGATTTTCGTCACTGCGACACGGCCGCATGGGTCATGCAATCGCGTCACCTAGCGTCAGAGCAACAATGGCATATTATATATCAAATCGAATCTCCAGACGTTAGCTTTCCAATGCAACTGAAACCGCGTCGTTTGGACCTCTGTCGCTAAAGTTATAGCCGTTTGAGTGCAAAGAGGTCAGGCTGGACAGCTTAGCAATTTCTCCAACTTCTTGTATTCCTTCCAC
>NC_029791.2:60156799-60207013 GCF_000816755.2 Arachis ipaensis
AGAATGTATGAAATGCAACCTATGAATGTAACTACATGCAGAAATGTTTCTAACTACTTGGTTAGAAGTAAATAAGCTCTTCAAGACAAACATAAACAAGATTTTACTAATTCAAATCATACAATAAAAAGCAAGTAAACTTGTAAGAAGACGGCTCATGAAAGCAGCGAACATAGAATCAAGCATTGAACCCTCACTGGTAGTGTGTATCACTCTAATCTCTCAAGTGTATAGGGTTATTCACTCTACTCTTCTCTAGTCATGCTTTATGAACCTTGTTCTTCATCTAACCAATCAACAATATTTAATATACCAATGCAAACATCATGAGGTCTTTTTCAAGGTTGTAATGGGGCTAAGGTAAGGGTAAAGGTATATATATGGCTAAGTGAGCTTTATAAATTGAATCTTTAATTAACCTAAGCTCTCACCTAATATACATATACTCTATATAATTCTAATTCATGCCTAGCTACCCAAGATTCCCACTTTTACATCACATACTCATGTATCAACTTTTTCTTTTTAATTTATCACATGTGCATTGATTTTTTTTCATTAACTCATCATTGGGGTAATTTTGTTCCCTTATTTATTTACTTACTTATTGAATATTTTTGGATTTTTCTCTTTTCTTTCTTTCTCTTTTTTTTTTTTATAGAGAAATAAACATAACTTATCAATGCACATGGATTTTCTATTATTTTTCTATTTTGGTTTTTTTTTTCATGAGTAGTGTTCATACCCTGGGTCGAGCTATCCGACCTGGGATGATCAACGATGAAGCGACCGACCTGTTAAGGTCAAAGAGGACCGACTTCGTTATAAAGAGTTCGGTCATACCGACAGCAGAGCCCAATAAAAGGGCCCAAATAGAGGAACATGACCCAGAATCCAAAGGCAATCCCAGCCTATAGATATAAAGGCGGTTCCCTTGAAAGATAAGCTGACTTCACTCAAGATAAGATAAGATAAGATAAGATAACTAACTTATCTTATCAGAAAGGTCAGCCCACGCTACTATAAATACACTGGAGCACTCAGGTATAACTCATACTCTGATTCTACATAAAAAACCTGCTTAATACCCGTGCTAACTTAAGCATCGGAGTCTCTTGCAGGTACCCCCCACCCTCCGGTGGCCAAGGATCAGCAGTGCAGCAAGTCCAACGAGTCGGACCCAACAGCTCCGGTCGTCATTAGCCAGCCGAACACGTCATCTCCGACCAGTACAGAAGATCTCATCCGAGATCGACCTCCAGTTTCAGGTAACCCCCGGAACATTGGCGCCGTTGCCGAGGAACCTGGAAGTCGTCCCAAAACCATGGCGGACGGCCATGACAACGACCACGATTCAGATCTGGAGAACAGAACGCCGCACAAGAATGCAGACACTACGCTAAAGGATACCCCGGAATCCAACGGGGACAAAAACTCACAAAATCCGGGAGCCATGGAAGCACTCCAAGATCGTTTAAAGCAGCTAGAGAAAGAAACCCAGCAACAATGGGAGATCGGAAAAGATCTACAAAGAGAAGTACGGCGACGTCGAGAACTAGACGAAAAACTACAGCAATTAGAGGCCGACCTCAAAACAAAAGCTCCTCGGACCACTCCTGAAGAAAAATCACGCAAAGAACAGGACCCATTCACCAGGGAAATCATGAAGACCAAAATTCCAAAGGACTTCAAGCTTCCGGATATGATTTTGTATGATGGCACTACAGATTCCAACCATCATCTTAGCAATTTCAGAAGTAGGATGTACCTTACCGATGCCTCGGATGCCGTTCGCTACAAAGCTTTTCCAACAACTCTCACAAAAATGGCGATCAGATGGTTCGACAACTTACCTCCGAGGTCTATCTCAAACTTCGACGATCTGGCCAAAAAGTTCCTGGCCAGATTCTCCATCCAGAAAGATAAGGCCAAGCACGCACCCAGCTTACTAGGAATCAAGCAAGGAGATCGGGAGAGCCTCCGCAACTACATGGAAAGATTCAACAAAACATGCATGGACATACAAAGTTTACCGACAGAGGCCGCCATCATGGGGCTTATCAATGGCTTACGAGAGGGACCTTTTAGCCAATCCATATCAAAAAAGTATCCTACCTCCTTAGACGAAGTACAGGAGCGAGCAGAAAAATACATCAACATGGAAGAAAATGCTCGGCTGGGAGAAACCTCAAAATCTGGAACCTCCTACCGAGACAAAGACAAGGACTCCAAAAGGAAAGAAGACCGACAGGGTGAGAAAATCAAAAAATACCACAACTACACTCCTCTCAAAGTATCCCTGGTCGACATATACAAAGAAGTTTGCCATACTGAGAAAATCCCCCCAGCGCGACCACTCAAAGGCAAAAGGGGTGGAGGAAATCGGAAGGAATATTGTGACTACCATCGAATTCGGGGACACTCTACCAACGAATGTTTCGATTTGAAAAACATCATAGAAAAATTGGTAAGAGAAGGAAAATTAGATCGATTTCTGGCCACCCGGGATGATGACCAAAGAAAAAGATGGAGAGACGAAGATGATGGACGAACTGAACGGTCACCTCGGACACCAGAAAGACACGTCCACATGATACATGGCGGATTCGCAGGAGGCAGGATCTCCAAATCATCCCGAAAGAGATACCTTAAAGAAGTATACCACGTTGAGGGAAAGGAGGAAGCACCCGACATCCCGGCGATAACATTTACTAAAGAAGACGCATCCGGCATCATCCCGGGACACGACGACCCCATGGTCATCACAATTATACTGGCAAACGCCAATCTACACCGCACACTAGTAGACCAAGGGAGTTCTGCCGACATCTTATTCAAAACAGCTTTCAACAAACTCGGCTTAGACGAAAGGGAACTAAGAGCATACCCGAACAATCTGTTTGGACTAGGAGACACTCTGATACAACCGTTGGGATACGTATCGCTACACACTACTTTTGGAAAGGGGAACCAATCTAGGACCCTCAAAATAGACTACATTGTGGTCGACGTAAGTTCAGCCTACAATGCTCTCATAGGATGGACAACACTCAATCAACTCGGCGCAATAGTCTCAACTCCACATCTATGCATGAAATTCCCAACTACAGAGGGGATAGCCATGGTAAAGGCAGATCAAAAGATGGCACGTCACTGTTATAACGAGAGCTTAAACCTCAAAGGCAGAGGAGAAGAGTTTCATACAATTGAGCTTGGCGGAGCTCAGCGTCAAGAAGAACTCCGTCTGCACCCAGAAGGTAAGGTAGAGAAGGTCCAGATTGGAGACACCGCAGATAAAACGACTAATATCGGTACAGTCCTAAGAGGAGACTCAAAGGACTCACTGATACAATTCCTGTGAAATAATGTCGACCTCTTCGCATGAAAAGCCGCAGACATGCCAGGCATAGACCCCAAGTTAATGTGCCACAAGTTAGCGGTCTATCCAGGATCTCGGCCGGTGCAACAGAAACGAAGAAAACTCAGACCAGAACGATCCCGAACTGTGGAAGAACAAATACAAGCGTTATTGGAGGCAGGATTCATAAGAGAAGTCAAGTATCCACTATGGCTAGCCAACGTCGTTTCGGTGAAAAAGTCAAACGGGAAGTGGCGCATGTGTACCGATTACACCGATCTCAACAAAGCCTGCCCAAAAGATCCATATCCACTCCCAAGTATTGACGCTCTGGTAGATGCTTCCTCTGGATATAGATACCTCTCGTTTATGGACGCCTATTCGGGATACAACCAAATCCCCATGTATCCACCAGATCAAGAAAAAACGTCGTTCTTAACACCATAGGTGAACTACTGCTACATCGTGATGCTTTTCGGCCTTAAGAACGCGGGAGCTACTTATCAAAGGCTAATGAATAAAGTCTTCTCAGATCACATCAGGAAAATCATGGAAGTCTATGTGGACGACATGTTGATAAAAACACAGAACGAAAATACATTATTGTCAGACCTGTCCCAAGTATTCGACACTATAAGGAAGCATGACATGCGACTCAACCCCGCAAAATACACCTTCGCAGTTGAAGCAGGCAAATTCTTGGGTTTCATGCTCACACAAAGGGAAATTGAAGCAAATCCAGACAAATGTCAAGCTATACTCAACATGAAGAGCCCAACCTGTGTCAAAGAGGTACAGCAACTCAACGGGAGATTGGCCGCCCTATCCCGATTTTTAGCAGGAGCTGCGATAAGATCTCTCCCCTTCTATGCTACTTTAAGAAAGGGAAAACAATTCGAATGGACGACAGAATGTGAACAAGCTTTCCAAGACTTCAAGGAGTTCTTAGGACGGCCACCTATCCTATCTTGACCACAAGAAGGAGAACCACTTATATTATATCTCGCAGTAGGAAGCCGGGCGATAGCCTCAGCGCTAGTCAGAGAAGACGAAAATGGGCAACAACCCGTTTACTTCATTAGCAAAGCACTACAGGGATCCGAGCTGAACTACCACAAAATAGAAAAATTTGCCTATACTCTCATCCTAACATCTCGACGACTCCGCCCGTACTTTCAGGCTCATACCATTAAGGTTAGAACTAACCAGCCCATAAAAGGAATACTGCAAAAAACAGATTTAGCAGGCAGAATTCTACAATGGGCAGTCGAGTTATCAGAGTTCGACCTCCAATATGAAGCTCGGACGGCCATCAAATCACAATATCTGGCCGACTTCATCACAGAATTCACAGATACCCCGGAAACCCCCGCAGAATGGAATCTCTACATGGACGGTTCTTCAAATAAAACTGGAAGCGGCGCAGGCGTGATAATAGAAAGCAACCAAGGAACCCAAGTTGAGCTTTTCCTCAAGTTCGGGTTCCCGGCCTCCAATAACCAAGCGGAATATGAAGCACTATTAGCTGGTTTGAAGCTGGCTAAAGAGGTCGGAGCTCAAAAACTCAACATTTACAGCGATTCACAAGTAATCACATCACAAATAATAGGGAGCTACCAAGCCAAAGACCCCACCATGAAAAAATATTTAGACAAAACCAAGGAACTACTCGGACTAGTCGGGGAATATAAGATCTGCCACATACCCCGCGAACAAAATGCCCGAGCTGATGCACTCTCAAAACTAGCCAGCACCAAACCAGGGGGCAACAATAGAAGCCTCATCCAGGAAATGTTGCAAAACCCGTCAATCTCGGAAGAAGAACAAGTCCTGGCCATAACAAGTCAGGACCAAGGATGGATGACCCCCATAATCAACTACCTCAAAGAAGGAACACTCCCCGCAGAAGAAAAGGAGGCAAAAAAGTTAAAAAGGGAGGCACAGTACTACACCATCATAAACAACATCCTGTACAAAAGAGGAATCTCAATACCTTTACTAAAATGCGTGCCTACCTCCAACACAAAGGAAGTGCTAGAGGAAATACATAGCGGCATTTGTGGCAATCATCTCGGAGCGCGAGCTCTCGCCAAAAAAGTACTCCGGGCAGGATTTTATTGGCCAACTCTACAGAAAGAAGCCACAGAATTTGTAAAGACATGTCCACCATGTCAAAAACATGCCAATTGTCACATCGCCCCGCCAGAAGAGCTCATCAGCGTGACTTCACCTTGGCCATTTGCAAAATGGGGACTCGATCTTCTCGGCCCCTTCCCACAGGGATCAGGACAAGTTAAATTTCTCATAGTGGGAGTAGATTACTTTACAAAGTGGATTGAGGCAGAACCCCTAGCCAATGCCACCGGTCAAAGGAGTCGGAAATTCTTATAGAGAAACATTGTCACGAGATTCGGGATTCCATATTTGATAACTACAGACAATGGCACTCAATTCACAGATGCAGGCTTCAGAAAACTAGTAGCCGACTTGAATATAAAGCACCAGTACTCCTCCGTTGAGCATCCACAAGCCAATGGACAGGCCGAGGCGGCTAACAAAGTCATATTGGCTGGACTAAAACAGAGATTACAAAATGCAAAGGGAGCCTGGGCAGAAGAGCTTCCACAAGTCCTATGGGCATATCGAACAACTCCACATTCCACCACGAAGGAATCCCCCTTCCGATTAGCATACGGAACGGAAGCGATGATTCCAGTAGAAATTGAGGAAGGATCGCCAAGAATAGTTCACTACAATGAAGGAGCAAACTCTCAACTTCAAAGAGAAGAGCTCGACTTGTTACCCGAAATCCAAGAAAGAGTTCGGATCAAGGAAGAAGCCCTAAAGCGCCGAATGGCTTCCAGATACAATCAAAAGGTAGTGCCGAGAAGTTTTGCAGAGAATGATCTTATCCTAATCCGAAATGATATCGGAACAACTCGACCGGGAGAAGGAAAGCTGGCGGCAAACTGGAAAGGACCCTACCGAGTTATAGAAGTACTTGGAAAGGGCTACTACAGACTGTCTGAACTCGACGGACGAGAGCTTCTCAGGTCATGGCACGCCTGCAACCTCAGAAGGTACTACAGTTAGAAAAAAGGATATAAAAGATCTCATAATTGGATGCACTTTTTTTCCTAAAAAAGGTTTTTTAATGAGGCACCAAGTTGAGACTGAGACAATCCCATATGTATATATTTCTACTTTTTCTTTTGATAAAATATATTTGAGATATTCTACAAAGATTTCAAGACGCATTAATCTGAAGCATTCATCGTCCGATTATAAAGCGACAGATCGGCAGAAAGTGAAAAACAATTTCACTGCACGATCACGGTAGAGACAAACCGTCCGATAAAGGTGAAAACGCGATTCACCCAAAGGACGACCTAGAGATGACAACCACTTTCTACAAATCGGCAAAGATGAACACAGAATAATGTAAGAAGTTATCGAAAGTGATCTAAAAAAGAACCTGACGAGGTCCTACGGATCACTAAAATAATAACTTTAAGACTGGCCGACGTTGAGAAGTCGGACCAAGTCAACCCGAGTTATAAGTAAACCCTGGAAAGAGGTCTGGCCAACCCTATTAAAGAGAATTACTTTAACTCAGAAGGGCTCGACATGACAAAGTCAGCCCAAACTAAAAGTTATCAAAGTAGTCCCTGAAAGAGATCTGACAAAGATCCAAGAAAGAGGACTACAAATAACTTAAAGGAGACCGATATAACCAAGTCGGACTCCTACTACTAAAAGTTATCAAAGTAGTCCCTGAAAGAGATCTGATAAAGATCCAAGAAAGAAGACTACAAATAACTTAAAGGAGACCGATATAACCAAGTCGGACTCCTACTACTAAAAGTTATCAAAGTAGTCCCTGAAAGAGATCTGACAAAGATCCAAGAAAGAGGACTGCAAATAACTTAAAGGAGACCGATATAACCAAGTCGGACTCCTACTACTAAAAGTTATCAAAGTAGTCCCTGAAAGAGATCTGACAAAGATCTAAGAAAGAGGACTACAAATAACTTAAAGGAGACCGATATAACCAAGTCGGCCTCCTACTACTAAAAGTTATCAAAGTAGTCCCTGAAAGAGATCTGACAAAGATCCAAGAAAGAGGACTGCAAATAACTTAAAGGAGACCGATATAACCAAGTCAGACTCCTACTACTAAAAGTTATCAAAGTAGTCCCTGAAAGAGATCTGACAAAGATCCAAGAAAGAGGACTACAAATAACTTAAAGGAGACCGATATAACCAAGTCAGACTCCTACTACAAACAAGTTATCAAAATAGTTCCTGAAAGAGATTTGACAAAGATCCAGAAAAGGGATTACAAATATAACTTGGAAATGGACTGCGAAAACAACCCGGAGACCAACTTGAAGGAATCGGTTACGAATCGTCAGAAATAAACCAGAGCAAGGACGAACCAAAAAATTCTTAGTTAGACCTACCTAGCCACAACCACAAAGGATTCAAAATACAAAATACAAAAGCAATCCAAAAGAGGTTAAGCTGTAGGGTTCCAACATTCACAGAAAAAGAAATACCAAGTCAAGCACAAAAGACAAAGTTATCATCCACAAGGTTAAAAAGCCTCGGAGGCAACCAAAACCTACCGCAAAAAAGTAGAAGCATGCTACCATTTATTTTTATAAAAAACCAAAGTTGCTAGGCAAGCAACAAGAAAGTGTCAGCAAAACATAAAGAGTTTTAAAAAAAAAGCCCACAAGCCGTGCCAACTACATGTCCAGAATAAAAATAAAAAGCTAGGAGTCAGAAGATTTTTTAGCAGCATTAGGCCGAGGAGACGGAGGCCGAGTCTGGAGAGGAACGGCATCTACAGTACCGTCATCCCGATTCAAAATCTGGCAGTCGGGATCAGAAACAGGAGGACCAACCTCGGTGGGGGCAGCAGAAGTCGACACCTTGGTAGAGGTTACAGGGGGAGGATCGACATCATCCTCATCCTCTTCATCAGGGACAACTTTGCCATCCCTGACAACGTTCTCTAAGCTAAAGAGGGTCAGGTCAGCCTCGGGAGCAATAACCCGAACTTGTTCCTTCAGGTTCTCATAGGCAGCAGTTACACTGCCAACAAGATGACCTTGGAGTTCGGAATAATTCTCTCGGGCATTCTCCAATTCTTCTCTTAGACGCAACACCTCCCGGTAAGACGTCAAATAACTATCCTTATGCCGCATAGCCGTGTCCTTGGCCAGTTTCAGAGAGCCAGCCAAGGAAGTAGAAATAGCCTTTTCATTTTCCAAATCTTTCCCCAACCTGGCCACCCTTACTTCAAGCTCCCCCTTCAAATCCTTCATCCGATCAAACTCCTGTTTGGCCTCCTCCATAAAAGCTTTAGTGGCATGGAGAGGAAGACTTTGAGCAGTCCGATATAGGGCTGCCCCCATGTGTGCCAACTTGATACCACTCCGGGTGATATAATCAAAATGATGAAGAATCGACACGTCGTCCATAGGAAGAACACCATAAGGGCCGATTTGTTGATCTACAAACTCAACTGCATCAAAGTCAGGAGCGTCAAGGTTGAAAGGTTCAGTTGTTCTTTGCTTCTTACTAGGAGGGGGACTGGAAGCAGCAACGGAAGATTGTGGAGGATCGACCTGACGGACCCGAGGAGTAGGAATTGCTCTCCTCGGCCCGGGAGAACTCGGTATAAGAGGTTTAACCAGAGGCTGAGAAGACCCCTCTCCGGCCGCTTTGGCCGAGAGGTTTAGTGCTGCGGTCGCCTTCTTCGCTTTCTTATAGGCTCTCATAGAATCATTATTCTTCGACATCTCTGAAAAACACAAAAAAACAAAGACAAGTTACAACACAGGAGAAACAAAGCCCGGGAGCAAGTATAAAAACAAATCAGGCAGTATCCAAAGCAGCCCGAACCAAAGATGGATCACTCAAAAATCTCTTCGTGTCCAGGTGGGGTGGCTTCCCCCACAAATCTTCAAGAACGACCACAAAGGCTCGCTCAACCTCACTAAGCATTTCTCACGTGTAACGTGGCACTCTTACAGTCTTTTGCCACTCCAGAGGAAAAGCAGGTTCATCATTTTCATCAAGAAAAAAGGGGCGAACCCCCTCAATGGCACGGACTCGGAAGAAATGGTTCTTAAAATCTTTAAACGACTCATCATACATGGCAAAAACTTTATGCCCCTGGGCCAACCTGAAAGAAACCCAGGAAGCTTTCTTTTTGGAGGAACCCCCAGGTTTGGCCAAAACAAAAAGATAAAGGAAAAGAGTTTCAGAAGGTGTTATACCCAACTCCTGACAAAGAAGTTGAAATATTTTGATAAAACCCCAGGAGTTTGGATGCAGCTGGGATGGGGCAATGTTGCAGGACCACAACAAATCAGTTTCAAAGGCAGTAAAAGGGAAAGTAATGTTCAATTGGCTGAAAAAGTATTCATAAGCATAGAAAGAGGGACGCTCCCCCTCAACGGAAGTCGGAAAACAAACTCTCTCATCAGAATCAGGAGCAACAAGCTCATAATCACCCTCGCAGGAACTGTTAGCACAAATCCTATGGCGCTTCCTCAGCTCTGTGCAAAATTCAGCATCCACAATAGAAACACACAACAAAACAAGGGAGTCCAGCCAATCGGACATCCCCTCGGGAACTCTGGAAGACATCTCTACAATGTTATTGCGAGAAGACATGAGGCCAACTAAATCCTACAAAAGAAGAGGGGATTACTAAAAACATCTCAAACAAGGGAGAAAACAACTCAATACGATGCAGGAGATCACACAGAAAAGGAAAACCCCAAGACTCAAACCAAAATCTTGGGGCAATCCTTTGGAGGCAGTAATAAAGCAAGGTTTCCAGGAAAATCTACAGCTCTCACCCCAGCACCTTACAAACAAAAGACTTCAAACAAAGCAAGATTTCCCAGAAGCATAAGTCATCACAGTCAACCAAGCAAAAAGCATTCCCAAAAAAAAAATACAAAACCAAAACACGACAAATGAAAATCATCAAAGGTACGAACTTTTGAGAAATCAGACAAAAAGCAATCAAGCAAAGCAAGGAACGGATGAAGAAGTGCCTATCGAATAGTAAAAAATCAGAAGCAACAAACAAAAACCATATAAAGCCTCGACGGAAACGCCAGAGGAACGCACAAAAGAAAGCCAAGAAAAATACATTTACAGCGACGAACTGATGCGGAGTCACGAAAAGGTTCAAACTTTCAAAACATGCAAAGGCAAAAGCTTCACCCAAAAGACTGAAGACGAAACTGAGAAAAAAGCAAGAAAATTAGTACCAACCTGAAAAGGCAGCAAGACTTCAGGAAAGGTGAAGAGAAACGCGAAACCACGAACTCCAGGCAGAGGCTTCAGAAAAATCAAACAAAGGCCGCAACACAAAGAAAGTTGAAAGTGAGAGAATGAAGAGAGAAATACGAAGGAGTTACGGAAAAGGCGAAAGAAGAGAAACCATTTCTGGGTTTTCAAAATTAAAACAAAGAGCCAAAAAAGGAAACGGGGCAATTAATGCTAAAATTAAAAGGCATTAAACCCTCGCACGTTCCCAAAGCACCGATATAAAAGCGCGCGCTTGTAGAGGAAAACGTTCTACATTCAAAAGGTATTGAGAAAAGAAGTCGACAAAATGCTTGAGTCCGGCTTCGTTACAAGAAAGACCGAAGTCAGGGAACTCGGCCTCGACAAAGAAGACCGAGCTCAAGCAGGGGCACTGTTCATACCCTGGGTCGAGCTATCTGACCTGGGATGATCAACGATGAAGCGACCGACCTGTTAAGGTCAAAGAGGACCGACTTCGTTATAAAGAGTTCGGTGATACCGACAGTAGAGCCCAATAAAAGGGCCCAAATAGAGGAACACGACCCAGAATCCAAAGGCAATCCCAGCCTATAGAGATAAAGGCGGTTCCCTTGAAAGATAAGCTGACTTCACTCAAGATAAGATAAGATAAGATAAGATAACTAACTTATCTTATCAGAAAGGTCAGCCCACGCTACTATAAATATACTGGAGCACCCAGGTATAACTCATACTCTGATTCTACATAAAAAACCTGCTTAATACCCGTGCTAACTTAAGCATCGGAGTCTCTTGCAGGTACCCCCCACCCTACGGTGGCCAAGGATCAGCAGTGCAGCAAGTCCAACGAGTCGGACCCAACAGCTCCGGTCGTCATCAGCCAGCCGGACACGTCATCTCCGACCAGTACAGAAGATCTTATCTGAGATCGACCTCCAGTTTCAGGTAACCCCCGGAACAAGTAGGTTTCCAAATTCCCAATATTCAAATAAATTAAAAACATGATACATTCCTTTATTAACCCATGTTTTCACAGTTTCCCCATACTTAATTAACACACTATCTTAAGTTAACCAAAGATTCAATTGGGATAATTAATTTGTTTTCCGCTTAAGGCTATTGATGTGGTAAGATATAGAATAAATGGGGATTTAAAAAGCTCAAGGTGGCTAACAAGGATGATGTAAAGGGTAGGCTTATTTGGGATAAGTGAGCTAAAATCAAACAATGGCCTCAATCATATGCAATCATGTAAATACACTAAATAATGGACATATAGATTGGAACAAAATATAGATTACAATCATTGAGAAGGAAACACACAGGAATAAAAATTTATGGTTAAATAATGTAACCATGTAAATAAGCTCAAAATCTCACAGGTTGTGTGTTCTTTGGCTCAGAAACCATGTTCCAAATACAACTTCAAACAAATTTAACACAAAATTTTATTTTTTTTTCAATTTAAATTAGTGAAATTTCTCAAAAATAGGGTCTTAAAAAGAAATTTATTACTTTAACCAAGTAGTAACTAAATGCACAAAATCAAATAAATATGCAATCAAACATGCAAATGCAACAACTAACAAGGAAAATAAAATATTGGTGTTGATAAGAAAATACTAACCCATGGAGATCGGTATCGACCTCCCCACACTTAAAGATTGCACTGTCCTCGGTGCATGCTAAGTTGTGCAAGTGGACGGGTGGCTTCAACTTATGATTTTCTCTATAGATTGTGCAGATTGACTTGTTTATCTTCCCATGTAAACGTCTTCCAGTTTCCTTCCGGGTGGCCATCCTGAAAGAAAAGAGAAGAAAAGTAATACCCAGAAGTAAAGATAAGAAAATAAATGAAGTAAGGGTGGGTTAATACCAAATAATGAGGGTCTCAATTACATGGTAGCTACAACATGCAAGTGAGAAAACAATAGAAGCCATGGCATACCAGTGGTGCAAAATTGCAATAATGGGGAAGAGAGTGGGTAATGAAAGACAATGTAAGTTCATGTCAATGCAAAAAGAATATCAGTAATATAAAAATTAGCATTGATTTAAATAATAATACCCAATCAGAATAAAACAAGTCATGAAGCACCCAAAATAATTCAAGAAAAGATGCAACAGTTAAATAAGAAAATCAACACCAAAGGTAAAATAAGAAATTTAGAAAAAATAAAAATATGCAATGAATGAAAGTATGCAAATAGATTAAATAAAATAGAATGAGAGGGAAAAAGGATAAGAAGAAGAAAAAGAAAGTGAGAAAGGAGAGAGAAGGAAGAAATTAGGATTAGAAAAGAAAAGATAAGAAAATTGGCACTAATCTAGATAGGTTGTGCGACGCTGGCGACGCGGTCGCATGGGTGACGCGGACGCGTGGGGCACGCGATCGCGTGACTCGATTTGTGCTAGTGGCGCGAGTGCAGCCTCGCGGTCGCACAACTCTCTGTTCAAAACTTAGTATTGCCAAAATCCAGGGTGACGCGGTCGCGTGGGGCATGCGATCGCGTGAGTGGCCATTACGAGGATTTGACACGGATGCGTGAGCCATGCGTCCGCTTGGGAGGGCTTGGGCTTCCAGCACGAGTCCAGCCCAATTCCAGCTCAACTTTCGGCCATACACCTTTTTACGTCAAAATCCTGGTCACGCGGCCGCATGGGGCATGCGGTCGCGTGGGAGGCCATTATTCCCATATGACGCGGTCGCGTCGGCGACGCAGTCGCGTGGGACGGTTTGTGCCATTGGCACGCCTCCAGCCCTGCTCCTGCGTAACTCTCTGTTCGTATTCTTTTCTTCCCAACGCACTAGTGACGCGGACGCGTCAGCGACGCTGCCG
Organism: Arachis ipaensis; assembly: GCF_000816755.2. Taxonomy (NCBI): domain Eukaryota; kingdom Viridiplantae; phylum Streptophyta; class Magnoliopsida; order Fabales; family Fabaceae; genus Arachis; species Arachis ipaensis. Next base: position 60,170,315 of record NC_029791.2, read on the forward strand.
CGTCGCGTGCGTTTTTTTTTTTATTATTCTGAAAAAAATTGCAGAATGTAATATTAATATGAATGTGATGCAAAACTCCAGGTTCAATATAACAAAATAAAATAAAATTCAAAAACAAATAAAACTAAATAAAGAATGAAAAAGGAACGATCATACCATGGTGGGTTGTCTCCCACCTAGCACTTTTAGTTAAAGTCCTTAAGTTGGACAATTGGTGAGCTCCCTATTATGGTGGCTTATGCTTGTATTCATCCAGGAATCTCCACCAATGTTTGTAATTCCAGTAGCCTCCGGGATCCCAAATATTGTTTCTACACCCGTCTTCAAGTTGATTATCATGATTCCATCCGGGTGGTTCAGCCTTAGAATTTTCACTGAAGCATCCAACCAACTTCCTAGACCCATTCAGTTGAGCTTTACACCAACCCTTGCGTTTAAACTTAAAGCTTCCAACCATAATGAACCTTGCAGGATAATTCTTTCCACTGACCATCTTCCTCTTACTCTTTATGCCACAAAGAGCTCTAAGTTGATCATCCGTCTCCAGTAGCCCATATTCAAGTGGAATTAGAAAGCTAAGGGATATGAATTTTACCCACTTGAATATTGTGAAGGATGATGGCAACTTAGGGGGAGGTGGTTTTAATGAAATTGCAAGCTCCACTCCCTTGTGCTCTTCTCTGATAATTACCACCTCTTTGCAAGCTTCTTCAATTTTAACCTCTTCCTCTTGGTAGCTTTCTTCCAATTTAATCTTCTCTTCATTGCTTTTCAAGGGCATGGGAGGTTGTGCTTCTTCTTCTTGAATCTCCATCTCTTGATCAACCTCTTCCAAGTCTTTAACTGTGATATGCCTTGGAGGTTGTACACCCTCCTCAGCATCAATTGCAACCGTCTTGGAAGGAGGCTCTATGTTTTGACCTTCCCAAGGAGGTTCAGCATCTCCTAAGTCTTCAACCAATTCTTCTTCTTCAATAATTCCGGCTTCCTCTACTTGTTCCAGTACGAAGTCATGCTCCGTACTGTTCACTGGAGTTTCTAGTATCTCCTTCATACTACGTTCTTCATTAGATTGTCCACATAAAGCCATGGGAGTTCCTTGAGTGTCCGAATGTCGGGAAGCTAATTGACTCATTATTACTTTCTCCAATTGACGAATGGTTGCATGAAATCGATCCACTATTTCCTTGAAACGATTCTTTATCTCTTGATGCACTCGGCTTTCATAAATAGGATCATAGTGCTCTTGGATTGATGGATATGGAGATGGTGAATATTGAAGTGGTGGTTCTTGTGAGTAATTGGGTTAGAATTGGGGTGGTTCTGTATATGGTTCATATGGCTCATAAGGTGGTTGGTATGGTGGTTGAGGGTTAGGGTCATATGGAGGTGAATGGTTGTAGTTGGCTTGTGAGTGTGGTGGTTCAAAGTTGTGTTGAGGAAAGGGTTCATAGGCATATGGTGGTGGTTGTTGATAGTCCATTGGAGGTGGTTGTTGCCATGAGGGTTGATCAAATCCTTGTGACTCCTCCCATCTTTGATTGTTCCAACCTTGATGCCTGTTCTCATTGTAATTTCTTCTTCCTGCAACATAATTGTAACCAGACTCATAGCCAAAGGAGTGAGAGTTCATAGTATCAAATAAAAATTAAAAATAAAAATAAAAACAAATTTAAATTAAAAGGTTATTTAAATTTTGAAAATTAAATTTTGAAATTTTGAATTTTAAATTTTTGAATTTTTAATTTTTGAAATTTGAAATTTGAAAATTTTTAAATTTGAATTTTGAAAATTTTTAAATTTGAATTTTGAAATTTGATTTTTGAAATAAGATAAGATAAGATAAAAATTTTAAAATAAAAATCAATAACCTCTTAACTTAAGAAAAAGCAAAAATAAAAACAAAAATAAAAACAAGTAAAAAGCAAATATTTACAATAACCAAAAATAAGGCACACGTTTGCAATTCCCCAGCAACGGCGCCATTTTGACGTTGGGATTTTTGCCAGTAAAGAATTTCATAAAAACAGTCGCGTTGTAGATATAGTCTCTAAACCGACAGAAATCCCTTCGTACAAACGTTTTGGTTGTCACAAGTAACAAACCCCTATAAAATTGATAACCGAGTATTTAAACCTCGGGTCGTCTTCTCAAGGAATTGCAGGGAAGTATGTTCTTATTATTGGTTATGAAGATTGTAAATTGGGGGTTTTGGAAGTAAGGTGAGAATATGTTATATGAAAAGTAAAATAAAACAATAATAATAAAATCTCTTGGCAAGGTATAAGAAATTGGAAGTCCAGACTTAGTTATCCTTATCAATAACAATGAAAGTCGAATCTTAATTCCACTTAGTCAACCTTTACTAAAATAAAGGAAAGTCAAGGGACTAATTAGTTTGATCTTCGAATCATATTTATTTCCTAAGAAAAGGTTGGGATGATTGAAGATCAATTCAATTAGCAAAGATAACAGTTATCAATTATGCTGTTGAGTTGGATAATTCCTGAGTTACTGATTTCTTAACCAAGACCAAAAGGGGAAAAGTAAATCTACTGGAATAAGAATGCCTTCAGATGGGAAGCAATAATCATGTAAATAAAAGAGAGCAATAATAACTGAAATACCTCAAATAACATTAATTCAAGTAATCTGGAACAGTTCATAAACTAAATTGGGAAAATAAATAAAAATAAAGAACCTGGGATTGAGAGTTACTCCTAAAACTAAGAGAAGTCCTAAATCCTAAGAGAGAGAGGAGAGAACCTCTCTCAAAACTAATATAAATCATGAGAAGTGAATTATAAGAGCCTCTCTCATGTATGGATGCATTCCCCCACTTTATAGCCTCTAATCTGTGTTTTCTGGGCCGCAAACTGGGTCAGAAACAGCCCAGAATTCGCTGGAGAAGAATTCAAACACGCTGATTTCTGTCACTGCGACGCGGCCGCATGGGTCACGCGGTCGCGTTACCTAGCGTCAGAGCAACTATAGCATATTATATATCAAATCGAAGCCCCAGACGTTAGCTTTCCAATGCAACTGGAACCGCATCGTTTGGACCTCTGTAGCTAAAGTTATAGCCATTTGAGTGCGAAGAGGTCAGGTTGGACAGCTTAGCAATTTCTCCAACTTCTTGTATTCCTTCCACTTTTGCATGCTTCCTTTCCATTCTCTGAGCCATTCCTGCCCTGTAATCTCTAAAATCACTTAACACACATATCAAGGCATCTAATGGTGATAAGAGAGGATTAATATTAGCAATATAAAGGCCAAAGAAGCATGATTTCAATCAAAGCACATAATTAGGAAGGCAAATGTAAAACCATGCAAATAGTATGAATAAGTGGGTAAAGAGTAGATAAAAACCACTCAAATGAGCACAAGATAAACTATGAAATAGAGGTTTATCAACCGCCTTTATCTCTATAGGCTTGGATTGCCTTTGGATTTGGGTCGTGTTCCTCTATTCGGGCCCTTTTTGGGCTTTACTGTTGATTTGGCCGATCTCTTTAAGAAGAGATCGGATAGTCGGACCTGAAGAGGTCGGTCGCCATGTCGCTAAACATCCCGGGTCGGACAGCTCGACCCAGGGTATGAACAGTTTCGAAAATCACAAAAAAATTTATAAAATCATAAAAATCAAAAATATTTTATGTTTCTTGTTTGAGTCTAGTATCAATTTTTAAGTTTGGTGTCAATTGCATTCTTCTTGCATTTTTCGAAAACATGCAATATGTTCTTCATTAATCTTCAAGTTGTTCTTGATGATTTCATTACTCTGATCTTTAAATTCTCTTGTTTTGTGGGTTTTATTGTTTTTCATATGCATTCTCAATTTCTTAGTGTCTCTTATATGAAAATTCTTAAGTTTGGTGTCTTGCATGTATTGTTTATTTGATCTTAGTTGCATTTTTATTGTTTCTCATCATTAAAAATTCAAAAAAATTTTTTTTTTCAAAACTATGTCTTTTCAAGTCAATAATACAGAGAATTGAAAATTCAGAACATTCAGCAGAGGAATCAAACAGAAAAAGCTAGGCGTTCAAAACGCCCAGTGAAGAAGGAAAACTGGCGTTTAAACGCTAGCTAGGGTACCTGGCTGGGCGTTTAACGCCAGAAGGACACAAGAGGAAAGATTTTGTTTTTAATTCAAATTTTTTTTTCAAATCTTCATAATTTTTCAAAATCAAATATTTTTCAAATCACATCTTTTCAATCATATCTCTTCAAAATCAATTTCTTTCCATTTTTTTTAATTTTTGAAAATCCTTGTTATAATTAAAGATTTACTTCAAAATTTTCAAGTCGTTACTTGCCTATTAAGAAAGGATCAAACTTTAAATTTTAGAATCATATCTTTTAATTTCTTGTTAGTCAAGTAATCAACTTTAATTTTAAAAAAACTTTCTTTTTCTAAATTGATTTTCAATCATATCTTCTCAATCATATCTTCTCAATCACATCTTTTTCAAAATTAACTCTCAATCATATCTTTTTGATTTCTAATTTCAAAATCCTTTTCAAAAATCACTTAATTTCTTTTCCAATTTTAGTTTTCGAAAATCATCAATCAATTTTTCAAAATTTCTTCTAATTATTTCAAAATCTTTTACTTTAATTTTCGAAAATTCTTCCCCTCTTCTCACATCCTTCTATTTAAAGGACTAACACTCCTCCTCAAGGTACAATTCAAACTCCCTCCTTCTCTATATGTTCGAATTCTCTTCCATCTACCTCCTCCTTCTATTCTTCTTTTCCTCTGACACCTCAAGGAATCTCTATACTGTGACATAGAGGATTTCCTACTTTCTTGTTCTCTTCTCTTTCATATGAGCAGGAACAAAGATAAAGGCATACTTGTTCAAGCTGATCCTGAACCTGAAAGGACCTTGAAGAGAAAGCTAAGAGAAGTTAAAGAACATCTCTCTTTAGAGGACCTAACAGAGCTTTTCAAAGAAGAAGAAACCATGGCAGCGAAAAACAACAATGCCAACAATGCAAGGAAGGTGCTTGGTGACTTTACTGCACCTACTCCCGACTTCTATCGGAGAAGCATCCCAATCCCTGCCATTGGAGCAAACAACTTTGAGCTTAAGCCTCAATTAGTTTCTCTAATGCAACAGAATTGCAAGTTTCATGGACTTCCATTGGAAGATCCTCATCAGTTCTTAGCTGAATTCTTACAAATCTGTGACACTGTCAAGACCAATGGGGTTGACCCTGAAGTCTACAGACTTATGCTTTTTTCTTTTGCTGTAAGAGACAGAGCTAGGACATGGTTGGACTTACAACCTAAAGAAAGCCTAAACTCTTGGGAAAAGCTAGTCCATGCCTTCTTGGCAAAGTTTTTTCCACCTCAAAAATTGAGCAAGATTAGAGTGGAAGTTCAAACCTTCAGACAGAAGGAAGGTGAATCCCTCTATGAAGCTTGGGAAAGATACAAGCAATTAATCAGAAGATGTCCTTCTGACATGCTTTCTGAATGGAGCATCATAGGAATTTTCTATGATGGTCTGTCTGAACTATCCAAGATGTCATTGGATAGCTCTGCTGGAGGATCTCTTCATCTAAATAAGACGCCTGCAGAAGCTCAAGAACTCATTGAAATGGTTACAAATAACCAATTCATGTACACTTCTGAAAGGAATCCTGTGAATAATGGGACAAATCAGAAGAAAGGAGTTCTTGAGATTGATACTCTAAATGCCATATTGTCTCAGAATAAAATATTGACCCAACAAGTCAATATGATTTCTCAGAGTCTGTCTGGAATGCAAGCAGCAACAGGCAGTACTAAGGAAGCTTCCTCTGAAGAAGAAGCTTATGATCATGAAAACCCAGCAATGGAAGAGGTGAATTACATGGGAGAACCCTATGGAAGGATCAACAGAGACCTCAACAAGGTTTCAACAACAATAATGGTGGAAGAAACAGGTTTAGCAATAGCAAGCCTTTTCCATCATCTTCTCAGCAACAGACAGAGAATTCTAAGCAGAGCCACTATGACTTAGCAACCATTATCTCTGATCTAATTAAAACCACTCAAAGTTTCATGACTGAAACAAGGTCCTCCATTAGAAATTTGGAGGCACAAGTGGGTCAGCTGAGTAAGAAAATTACTGAACTCCCTCCTAGTACTCTCCCAAGCAATACAGAAGAGAATCCAAAGAGAGAGTGCAAGGCCATAAACACGTCTCACATGGCCGAACCTGGAGAGGAGGAAGAGGCAGTAATCTCCACTGACGAAGACCTTAATGGACGTCCACTGACCTCCAAGGAGTTCCGTAATGAGGAACCATGGGAATCTGAGGCTCAGACTGAGACCATAGAGATTCCATTGAATTTACTTCTGCCATTCATGAGCTCTGATGAGTATTCTTCCACTGAAAAGGATGAAGATGTTACTGAAGAGCAAGTTGCTAAGTACCTTGGAGCAATCATGAAGCTAAATACCAAGTTGTTTGGTAATGAGACTTGGGAGGATGAACCTCCATTGCTCATCAAAGAACTGGATGACTTGACTAGGCAGAAATTACCTCTGAAGAGACAAGACCCTGGAAAATTCTCCATCCCTTGTACCATAGGCACCATGATCTTTGAGAAGGCTCTGTGTGACCTGGGATCAAGTATAAACCTTATGCCTCTCTCTGTAATGGAGAAGCTAGGGATCATTGAGGTACAAGCTGCAAGAATCTCATTGGAGATGGCAGATAATTCAAAAAAATAGGCTTATGGACTTGTAGAGGATGTGTTGGTAAAGGTTGAAGAACATTACATCCCTGCTGATTTCATAATCCTAGAGACTGGGAAGTGTGTGGATGAATCCATCATCCTTGGCAGACCCTTCCTAGCTGATGATCATGTGAAGTCACAAAAAACAATTGAAAAATCGAAAACAGAAGGAAAAACAGAATGAAAAACAGAACACCTTGGAGGAGAAACTTACTGGCGTTTAAACGCCAGTAAGGGTAGCAGAATGGACGTTAAACGCCCAGTCTGGCACCATTCTGGGTGTTTAACGCCAGAAATGGGCACCAGACTGGCGTTTAACGCCAGGAATGGGCAAGAAGCTGGCGTTAAACGCCAGAAATGGGCAGCAGCCTGGCGTTTAACGCCAGGATTGGCAGCAAGGGGCATTTTGCACGCCACATGGTGCAGGGATGAGAAATCCTTGACACCTCAGGATCTGTGGACCCCACAGGATCCCCTTACCTATCAAATCCCACCATTCTCTTCACCACTCACATCCATCCTTCATAAAATCCCACCTACCTCACCATTCAAATTCAAACCACTTTCCCACCCAAACCCACCCATAATGGCCGAACCACACCCCCCTCTCCACTCATATATAAACCCATCTTCACTCCTTCATTTTCACACAACCTCACCCATCCTCCTTGGCCGAAACACTAAGCCCCCTCCATCTCCTCTATTTCTTCTTCTTCTACTCTCTTCTTTCTTCTTTTGCTCGAGGACGAGCAACCTTCTAAGTTTGGTGTGGTAAAAGCTAAAGCTTTTTTGTTTTTCCATAACCATTAATGGCACCAAAGGCCGGAGAAACCTCTAGAAAGAGGAAAGGGAAGGCAAAAGCTTCCACCTCCGAGTCATGGAAGATGGAGAGAATCCTCTCAAGGGTGCATCAAGACCACTTCTATGAAGTTGTGGCCAAGAAGAAGGTGATCCCCGAGGTCCCTTTTAAGCTCAAAAAGGGCAAATATCCAGAGATCCAACATGAGATTCGAAGAAGAGGTTGGGAAGTCCTCACCAACCCCATTCAACAAGTCGGAATCTTAATGGTTCAAGAGTTCTATGCCAATGCATGGATCACCAAGAACCATGATCAAAGTGTGAACCTAGATCCTAAGAATTGGCTTACAATGGTTCGAGGGAAATACTTAGACTTTAGTCCGGAAAATATAAGGTTGGCATTCAACTTGCCCATGATGCAAGAAGATGCACACCCATACACTAGAAGGGTCAACTTTGATCAAAGGTTGGACCAAGTCCTCATGGACATCTGTGAAGAGGGCGCTCAATGGAAGAGAGATTCAAGAGGAAAGCCGGTTCAACTAAGAAGGCATGACCTTAAGCACGTGGCTAGGGGATGGTTGGAGTTCATTCAACGCTCAATCATTCCCACTAGCAACCGGTCTAAAGTTACTATAGACCGGGCTATCATGATTCATAGCATCATGATTAGAGAGAAAGTAGAAGTTCATGAAGTTATATCCCAAGAACTCTACAAAGTGGCGGACAAGTCCTCCACTGTGGCATGGTTAGCCTTCCCTCATCTCATTTGTCACCTTTGCAATTCAGCTAGAATTGACATAGAGGAAGACATCCTCATTGATGAGGACAAGCCCATCACTAAGAAAAGGATGGAGCAAACAAGAGATCCCACTCATGGACAAGAGCATGAGGAAACTCCTCATGAAATCCCTGAGATACCACAAGGGATGCATTTTCCTCCACAAAACTATTGGGAGCAAATCAACACCTCCCTAGGAGAATTAAGTTCCAACATGGAACAACTAAGGGTGGAGCACCAAGAGCATTCCATCCTCCTCCATGAAATTAGAGAAGACCAAAGAACCATGAGAGAGGAACAACAAAGGCAAGGAAGAGATATTGAGGAGCTCAAGCACTCCCTAAGATCTTCAAGAGGAAGAACAAGCCGCCATCACTAAGGTGGACCCGTTCTTTAATTTCCTTGTTCTTTATTTTCTGTTTTTTTGAAAATTGTGCTTTATGTTTATTTATGTTTGTGTCTTTATTACATGATCATTAGTGTCTAAGTGTCTATGCCTTAAAGCTATGAAAATGAATCCATCACCTTTCTTAAATAAAAAATGTTTTTAATTGAAAAAGAAAAAGAAGTGCATGAATTTCAAATTTTAAAACAGTTTAATTATCTTGGTGGTAATACTATTGTTTTTCTGAATGAATGCTTGAACAGTGCATATTTTTGAATTTGATTGTTTATGAATGTTAAAATTGTTGGCTCTTGAAAGAATGATGGGAAAAGGAGAAATGTTATCTGATGATCTGAAAAATCATAAAATTGATTCTTGAAGCAAGAAAAAGCAGTGAAAAGCTTGCAAAAAAAAAAGAAGAAAAAAAAGAGGAAAAAAAAGAGAAAAAAAAAAGAAAAGCAAGCAGAAAAAGCCAATACCCCTTTAAACCAAAAGGCAAGGGTGATAAAAAGGATCCAAGGCCTTTGGTGTTGTGATGAGCGGATAATTTATACGCTTTTTGGCATTATTTTTAGTATGTTTTAGTATATTTTAGTTAATTTTTATTATGTTTTTATTAGTTTTTAAATAAAAATCACTTTTCTGGACTTTACTATGAGTTTGTGTGTTTTTCTGTAATTTCAGCTATTTTCTGGCTAAAATTGAGGGACCTGAGCAAAAATCTGATTCAGAGGCTGAAAAAGGACTGCAGATGCTGTTGGATTCTGACCTCCCTGCACTTAAAGTGGATTTTCTGGAGCTACAGAAGCCCAATTGGCTCGCTCTCAATTGCGTTGGAAATTAGACATCCTGAGCTTTCCAGAAATATATAATAGTCCATACTTTGCCCAAGATTTGATGGCCCAAACAGGCATTTTAAGTCAGCTCAAGAATTCTGGCATTTAACTCCAAAACTGGCACAAAAGCTGGAGTTAAACGCCCAAACTGGCACAAAAGCTGGCGTTTAACTCCAAGAAAAGTCTCTACACATGGAAGCTCCAATGCTCAGCCCAAGCACACACGAAGTGGGCCCGGAAGAATATTTCTGCATTAATTACTTATTTCTGTAACCCTAGGTTACTAGTTTTCTATAAATAGGACCTTTTGCTATTGTATTTTTAAACTTGGATAGACCTTTTCACGTTTGGGGGCTGGCCTCATGGCCATGCCTAGACCTTGTTCTGATGTATTTTCAATGGTGGAGTTTCTATACACCATAGATTAAGGTGTGGAGCTCTGCTATTCTTTATGAATTAATATAAGTACTATTGTTTTTCTATTCAACTCAAGTCTATTTCTTCTCCAAGATATTCATTCGTTCTTCAACTTGATGAATGTGATGATCCGTGACACTCATCATCATTCTCACCTATGAACATGTTCCTGACAACCACCTCTGTTCTACTAGCAATGGCTTGAATGCGTATCTCTTGGGTTTCTAATCTAAGATTGGAACCTTCGTGGTATAGGCTAGAATTATTGGCGGCCATTCCTGAGATCCGAAACGTCTAAACCTTGTCTGTGGTATTCTGAGTAGAATCTAGGAAGGGATGACTGTGACGAGCTTCAAAGTCGCGATTGTTGAGTGTGTAACAGATGCAAAAGGATCAATGGATCCTATTCCGACATGATTAAGAACCGACAGATGATTAGCTGTGCGGTGACAGCGCATTTGGAACGTTTTCACTGAGAGGACGGGAAGTAGCCACTGACAACAGTGATACCCAACATAAAGCTTGCCATGGAAAGGAGTATGAATGATTGGAAGAAGGCAATAGGAAAGCAGAGGTTCAGGAGGAACAAAGCATCTTCATACGGTTATTTGAAATTCCAACCGAAGAATTACATAAATATCTCTATCTTTATTTTATGTTTTATTTATCTTTTAATTATCAATTCTCCATCGCCATCTGAATTCGCCTGACTGAGATTTACAAGGTGACCATAGCTTGCTTTAAGCCGACAGTCTCCGTGGGATCGACCCTTACTCACGTAAGGTATTACTTGGACGACCCAGTGCACTTGCTGGTTAGTTGTGCAGAATTGTGACAAAGTGTGATTCATGTTTAAGAGCTCCAAGTCCTTTGGCGCTATTATTGATGATCACAATTTCGTGCACCAGGCAGTCGAGTTATCCGAGTTCGACCTCCAATATGAAGCTCGGATAGCCATCAAATCACAATACTTGGCCGACTTCATTGCAGAATTCACAGATATCCTGGAAACCCCCACAGAATGGAATCTCTACATGGATGGGTCTTCAAATAAGACTAGAAGCGGCACAGGTGTGGTAATAGAAAGCAACCAAGGAACCCAAGTTGAGCTTTCCCTCAAATTTGGGTTCTCGGCCTCAAACAACCAGGCAGAATATAAAGCATTACTAGCTGGTTTGAAGCTGACTAAGGAGGTTGGAGCGCAAAAACTCAACATCTTCAGTGACTCACAAGTAGTCACCTCACAGATAACAGGGAGTTACCAAGCCAAAGATCCCACCATGAAAAAGTATTTGGATATAACCAAGGAATAGCTCGGTCAACTCGGGGAATATAAGATCTGCCACATACCCCGCGAACAAAATGCCCGAGCTGATGCACTCTCAAAGCTAGCCAGCACCAAACCAGGGGGCAACAATAGAAGCCTCATCCAGGAAATGCTACAGAACCCGTCAAACTCGGAAGGAGAAAAATTCCTAGCTATAACAAGTCAGGATCAAGGATGGATGACCCCCATAATTAATTACCTCAAAAAAGAAACACTCCCCATAAATGAGAAGGAAGCAAAGAGGTTAAAACGGGAGGCTCAGTACTACACCATCATAAACAACACCCTATACAAAAGAGGGATTTCAATACCATTGTTAAAATGTGTGCCGACCTCTAACACAAGGGAAGTTTTAGAGGAAGTACACAGCGGCATTTGTGGTAATCATCTCGGGGCACAAGCTCTCACCAAAGAGGTTCTTCGGGCGGGATTTTACTGGCCAATTCTACAAAAGGAAGCTACAGAATTTGTAAAGATATGTCCCCCAAGCCAGAAACATGCCAACTTTCACATCGCCCCGCCAGAAGAGCTCATCAACATAACTTCGCCTTGGCCATTTGCAAAATGGGGACTCGATCTTCTCGGACCCTTTCCCCAGGGATCAGGACAAGACAAATTCCTCATAGTCGGAGTAGACTATTTCACAAAGTGGATTGAGGCAGAGCCCCTAGCCAACGCCACTACTCAAAGAAGCCAGAAATTCTTATATAGGAACATTGTCACGAGGTTCGGGGTTCCATACTCTATCACCACAGACAATGGCACTCAATTCACAGATGCAGGCTTCAGAAAATTAGTAGCCGACTTGAACATAAAGCACCAGTTCACCTCCGTCGAACGTCCTCAAGCCAATGGGCAAGCCGAAACTGCCAACAAAGTCATATTGGCTGGGTTGAAATGGAGACTGCAAGATGCAAAGAGAGCTTGGGCTGAAGAACTTCCACAGGTCCTATGGGCATATCGAACTACGCCATATTCCACCACAAACGAATCACCGTTCTGATTAGCGTATGGAGTGGAGACAATAATCCCAGTAGAGGTCGAAGAAGGGTCGCCTAGAGTAGTCCACTACAATGAAGAAGCCAACTTTCAACTTCTAAGAGAAGAACTCGACCTACTTCCGGAAATCCAAGAAAGAGCTCGGATCAGGGAAGAAGCGCTAAAGCGTCGAATGGCTTCAAGATATAATCAAAAGGTAGTGCCAAGAGGTTTCGTGGAGAATGATCTCATCCTAATCCGAAATGATATTGGAACAACTCGACCCGGAGAAGGAAAGTTGGCAGTGGTGTACGAAATCGTGATCATTCCATTCCTTGGTAACGGCACTAAAAACTCAATACGCACGTTTATGATCTTATATCTGTTTCACAACTTCGTACAACTAACCAGCAAGTGCACTAGGTCGTCCAAGTAATAAACCTTACGTGAGTAAGGGTCGATCCCACGGAGATTGTCGGCTTGAAGCAAGCTATGGTCGCCTTGTAAATCTCAGTCAGGCGAATTAAATTGTTTTAAGAAATTATAGTGGATGAAAATAAATAAAATATAGAATAGGATAGTGGTACTTATGTAATTCATTGGTGAGAATTTCAGATAAGCGTATAGAGATGCTTTCGTTCCTCTGATCTTTGCTTTCCTGCTGTCTTTATCCAATCAATCCTACTCATTTCCATGGCAAGCTTTATGTAGGGCATCACCGTTGTCAATGGCTACATCCCATCCTCTCAGTGAAAAAGGTCCAAATGCTCTGTCACGGCACGGACCTTAATCTATGGTGTGTAGAAACTCTACCGTTGAAAGTACATAAGTGATAAGGTCCAGGCATGGCTGAATGGCCAGCCCCCATGATCTAAGAACTAAACGTCCCAAGATGTCTAATACAATAGTAAAAAGTCCTATTTATACTAAACTAGTTACTAGGGTTTACAGAATTGATGCATAAATCCACTTCCGGGGCCCACTTGGTGTGTGCTTGGGCTGAGCTTGAAGTTTACACGTGGAGAGTCATTCTTGGAGTTGAACGCCAGTTTGTAACGTGTTTCTGGCGTTGAACTCCACTTTGCAACTTGTTTCTGGCGCTGGACACCAGACTGCAGCAGGAAACTGGCGTTGAACGCCAGTTTACATCATCAATCCTTATTCAAAGTATGGACTATTATATATTTCTGGAAAGCCCTAAATGTCTACTTTCCAACGCAATTGGAAGCGCACCATTTGGAGTTCTGTAGCTCCATAAAATTTACTTTGAGTGTAGGGAGGTCAGAATCCAACAGCATCAGCAGTCCTTCTTCAAACTCTGAATCTGATTTTTGCTCAGGTCCCTCAATTTCAGCCAGAAAATACCTAAAATCATAGAAAAACACACAAACTCATTGTAAAGTCCAGAAATGTGATTTTTAATTAAAAACTAATAAAAATATACTAAAAACTAACTAAATCATACTGAAAACTATGTAAAAACAATGCCAAAAAGTGTATAAATTATCCGCTCATCACAACACCAAACTTAAATTGTTGCTTGTCCCCAAGCAACTGAAACTTAGAATGTTGCTATGTAAAAAAGCTATGTCTTTACCACACCAAACTTAGAATGTTGCTCGCCTTAGAGCAAAAGAAGACAGAATAGAAAAAGAAGAAGAAGAAGAAGAAGAAGATATGGAAGAGATGGAGGGATGTGTGTATTCGGCTATATGGGTGGGCTTGGGTGGGAAAGAGATTTTGAATTTTGAAGGTAGGTGGGGTGTATGGATGTGAGTGGTGAATGGAAAACAGAAGGGATGACTGTGAATGAAGAGAGATAGGGTGATATAGGATTATGAGGAGGGAAGGTGAGTGGAGGTATGTGGGGATCCTGTGGGGTCTACAGATCCTGAGGTGATCCTGTGGGATCCACAGATCCTGAGGTGTCAAGAATTTACATCCTTGCACTAATTAGGCATGTAAAATGCCTTTGCATGCATTTCTGGCGTTTAGACGCCGAAGTGATGCTTGTTCTGGGCGTTCAACGCCCATATGCAGCATATTTCTGGCGTTGAACGCCAGCTTCATGCTTGTTTCTGGCGTTCAACGCCAGCTCCATGCTCTGTTCTGCCGTTGAACGCTAGCCAGATGCTCCTTACTGGCGTTTAAACGCCAGTAAGTCCTTCCTCCAGGGTGTGATTTTTCTTCTGCTGTTTTTGATTCTGTTTTTAATTTTTGGATTTATTTTGTGACTCCACATGATCATGAACCTAATAAAACATGAAAGAACAATAAAAATAAAAATAAAATTAGATAAATAAAAATTGGGTTGCCTCCCAACAAGCGCTTCTTTAATGTCAATAGCTTGACAATGGGCTCTTATGGAGCCACACAGGTGATCAGATCAATTTTATAGACTCCCAACACCAAACTTAGAGTTTGGATATGGGAGTTCAACACCAAACTTAGAGTTTGATTGTGGGGGCTTTGTTTGACTCTGCAGTGAGAGAAGCTTTTCATGCTTCCTCTCCATGGTTACAGAAGGAGATCCTTGAGTTTTAAACACAAGGTAGTCCTCATTCAGTTGAAGGACCAACTCTCCTTTGTCCACATCAATCACAGCTCTTGCTGTGGCTAGGAATGGTCTTCCAAGGATGATGGATTCATCATCTTCCTTCCCAGTGTCTAGGATTATGAAATCAGCAGGGATGTAAAGGCCTTCAACCTTTACTAACATGTCCTCTACTAGTCCATAAGCCTGCTTTCTTGAGTTGTCTGCCATCTCTAGTGAGATTCTGGCTGCTTGCACCTCAAAGATTCCCAGTTTCTCTATTACAGAGAGTGGCATGAGGTTTATCCCTGACCCAAGGTCACATAGAGCTTTCTCAAAGGGCATGGTGCCTATGGTACAAGGTATTAAGAACTTTCCAGGATCCTGTTTCTTTTGAGGCAATGTTAGTTGATCCAGATCACTCAGTTCATTGATGAGCAAGGGAGGTTCATCTTCCCAAGTCTCATTACCAAATAATTTGGCATTCAGCTTCATGATTGCACCAAGGTACTTGACAACTTGCTATGCAGTAACATCCTCATTTTCTTCAGAAGAAGAATATTCATCAGAGCTCATGAAGGGCATAAGGAGGTTCAATGGGATCTCTATGGTCTCCAGATGAGCCTCAGAGTCCTTTGGTTCCTCAAAGGGAAACTCCTTGTTGATCATTGGACGTCCCAGGAGGTCTTCCTCACTGGGATTCACGTCCTCTTCCTCCCCTGTAGGTTCGGCCATGATTGTTAATTCAATGGCCTTGCACTCTCCTTTTGGATTTTCTTCTGTATTGCTTGGGAGAGTACTAGGAGGGATTTCAGTGACCCTTTTACTTAGCTGGCCCACTTGTGCCTCCAAATTTCTAATGGAGGACCTTGTTTCATTCATGAAACTCAGAGTGGCCTTTGATAAATCAAAGACTAAATTTGCTAAGCTAGATGGATTCTGCTCAGAATTCTCTGTCTGTTGCTGAGTGGATGATGGAAAAGGTTTACTATTGTTAAACCTGTTTCTTCCACCATTAGTAAAACCTTGTTGAGGCTTTTGTTAATCCTTCCATGAGAAATTTGGGTGATTTCTCCATGAGGGGTTATAGGTGTTTCCATAAGGTTCACCCATATAATTTACCTCTGCTATTGCAGGGTTCTCAGGATCATAAGCTTCTTCTTTAGAAGATGCCTCTTGAGTACTGTTGGATGCAGCTTGCATTCCATTCAGACTCTGAGAAATCATATTGACTTGCTAAGTCAATATTTTATTATGAGCCAATATAGCATTCAGAGTGTCAATTTCAAGAACTTCCTTCTTCTGAGGCGTCCCATTACTTACAGGATTCCTCTCAGAAGTGTACATGAACTGGTTATTAGCAACCATGTCAATGAGTTCTTGAGCTTCTGCAGGCATTTTCTTTAGGTGAATGGATCCACCTACAGAAATATCCAATGACATCTTAGCTAATTCAGACAGACCATCATAGAATATATCCAGGATGGTCCATTCTGAAAGCATGTTAGAAGGACACTTTTTGGTCAGTTGCTTGTATCTCTCCCAAGCTTCATAGAGGGATTCACCTTCTTTCTGTCTGAAGGTTTGACCAGCTTATCCCAAGAATTCAGGCTATCCTTAGGTTGAGAGTCCAACCATACTCTAGCTCTGTCTCTTACAACAAACGGGAAAAGCATAAGCCTGTAGACCTCGGGATCAACCCCATTGGTCTTAACAGTATCACAGATCTGCAAGAATTCAGTTAAGAACTGAAAAGGATCTTCAGATGAAAGTCCATGAAACTTGCAGTTCTGCTGCATCAGAGAAACTAATTGAGGTTTTAGCTCAAAATTGTTTGCTCTAATGGCAGGAATGGAGATGCTTCTTCCATGTAAATTGGAATTAGGTGCAGTAAAGTCACCAAGCATCCTCCTTGCATTATTATTATTTTCAGCTGCCATCTCCTGTTCTTGTTCGAAAATTCCTATAAGGTTGTCTCTGGATTGTTGTATTTTAGCTTCTCTTAATTTCCTTTTTAGAGTCCTTTTAGGTTCAGGATCTGCTTCAACAAGAATGTTCTTGTCCTTGCTCCTGCTCATATGACAAAGAATGGAATAACAAAGAAAATATGGAATCCTCTATGTCACAGTATAAAGATTCCTTTGTGTGAGTAGAAGAAGAAAAGAATGTAATGTAAAGAAGAGAAGAGGAAAAACTCGAACATAGAGAGGGAGGTGGTGTTCGAATTTTTGGATGGGAGAGAAGTGTTAGTAGATGAATAAATAAATAGAAGGAGAGGAGAGAGATGAGAGAATTTCGAAAATTAATTAAAATAAAAATTAAAATTTAAAGTTAAATTTTGAAAATTAAAGTTTGAAATTAAATTAAAGATTAAAATTTAAAACAATTAGTTAATTAAAAAGAAATTTTGAAAAAGAGGGAGGGATTTTCGAAAATTAAAGGTAGAAAGTTAGTTGGGCAGTTTTGAAAAAGATAAGAATCAAACAAAAAGTTAAGTGGTTAAGAGATTTTGAAAATCAAATTTTGGAAAGATAAGATTGAAATTTGAAAAAGATGTGATTGAAACAAAAAGATAAGATTGATTGAAAAAGATTTGAAAGTCAAATTTTGAAAAGATAGGAAGTTAGAAAAGAGGTTAGAAAAGATATTTTAAAATCAAATTTTTGAAAAAGATATGATTTAAAAAGATATGATTTAAAATTAGTTTGAAAAAGATTTGAATTTTAAAATCAAAATTAATGACTTGACTCACAAGTAATCACAAGATATGATTCTAGAACTTAAAGTTTGAATCTTTCTTACCAAGAAAGTAGCAAACTTGAAATTTTTGAATCAAAACATTAATTGTTGATAATATTTTCGAAAATTATGAGATAAAATTAAGAAAAATATTTTTGAAAAATATTTTTATAATTTTTGAAAATAAATAAGAAAAATGAAAATGATTTGATTTTTGAAAAAGATTTTGAAAAAGATAAGATTTTCAAATTGAAAATTTGATTTGACTCATAAGAAACAACTAGATTTTAAAAATTTTGAAAAAGTCAACTCAAATTTTTGAAAATTTATGAGAGAAAAAGGGAAAGATATATTTTTGATTTTTGAATTTTAATGATGAGAGAGAAAAACATAAAAAATGACTCACAACATGAAAATTATGAATCAAAACACATGATGCATGCAAGAACACTATGAATGTCAAGATGAACACCAAGAATACTTTGAAGATTATGATGAACATCAAGAATATATTTTTGAAAAATTTTTGATGCAAAGAAAACATGCAAGACACCAAACTTAGAAATTTTTAATGTTCAGACACCATGAATGCAAAAATGCACATGTAAAACAAGAAAAGATACAAAACAAGAAAACATCAAGATCAAACAAGAAGATTTACCAAGAACAACTTGAAGATCATGAAGAACACTATGAATGCATGAATTTTTCGAAAAATGCATAAATTTTTAGAAAAAATGCAATTGACACCAAACTTAAAAATTGACTCAAGACTCAAACAAACAACATAAAATATTTTTGATTTTTATGATTTTATTAATTTTTTTGGATTTTTGTATATTTTTATTTTTTTGAAAACATATAGGGAAAAGGAAGCAATAAATTCAAAGTCCTCAATTAAGATTCCAGGAATCATACCAGGTTAGTCTAAAGCTTGATGGCCAGCCAACTTCAGCATACCATTTTGAAACTTTAGAATTCATTCTTAAAAATTTAGAATAATTTTCGAAAACAAAAGGAAAAGAACTTTTTTGAAAGATTTTTGAAAACAATTTTTTTTTAAAATAAAACGAAAAAGAAAATTACCTAATCTGAGCAACAAGATGAACCGTCAGTTGTCCAAACTCGAACAATCCCCGGCAACGGCGCCAAAAACTTGGTGTGCAAAATCGTGATCATTCCATTCCTTGGTAACGGTGCTAAAAACTCAATACGCACGTTTATGATCTTATATCTGTTTCACAACTTTGTACAACTAACCAGCAAGTACACTGGGTCGTCCAAGTAATAAACCTTACGTGAGTAAGGGTCGATCCCACAGAGATTGTCGGCTTGAAGTAAGCTATGGTCACCTTGTAAATCTCAGTCAGGCGGATTAAATTGTTTTAAGAAATTATAGTGGATGAAAATAAATAAAATATAGAATAGGATAGTGGTACTTATGTAATTCATTGGTGAGAATTTCAGATAAGCGTATAGAGATGCTTTCGTTCCTCTGATGCACTAATAACTCGGACTCGGTCCCCTGTATTAGATATCCATTCAATCTAAGGTAGAACCGAAGTGGTTGTCAGGCACGCGTTCATAAGTTGAGAATGATGATGACTGTCACGATCATCACATCCACCATATTGAAGTGCGAATGAATATCTTAGAAGTGGAATAAATTGAATTGAATAGAAAAACAATAGTACTCTGCATTAATCTTTGAGGAACAGCAGAGCTCCACACCTTAATCTATGGTGTGTAGAAACTCTACCGTTGAAAATACATAAGTGATAAGGTCCAGGCATGGCCGAATGGCCAGCCCCCATGATCTAAGAACTAAACGTCCCAAGATGTCTAATACAATCGTAAAAAGTCCTATTTATACTAAACTAGTTACTAGGGTTTACAGAAGTAAGTAATTGATGCATAAATCCACTTCTGGGGCCCACTTGGTGTGTGCTTGGGCTGAGCTTGAAGTTTACACGTGGAGAGGTCATTCTTGGAGTTGAACACCAGTTTGTAACGTGTTTCTGGCGTTGAACTCCACTTTGCAACTTGTTTCTGGCGCTGGACGCCGGACTGCAGCATGGAACTGGCGTTGAACGCCAGTTTACGTCATCAATCCTTATTCAAAGTATGAACTATTATATATTGCTGGAAAGCCCTGGATGTATACTTTCCAACGCAATTGGAAGCGCGCCACTTGAAGTTCAATAGCTGTAGAAAATTCACTTTGAGTGCAGGGAGGTCAGAATCCAACAGCATCAGCAGTCCTTCTTCAACCTCTGAATCTGATTTTTGCTCAGGTCCCTCAATTTCAGCCAGAAAATATCTGAAATCACAGAAAAACACATAAACTCATAGTAAAGTCCAGAAATGTGATTTTTAATTAAAAACTAATAAAAATATACTAAAATCTAACTAAATCATACTGAAAACTATGTAAAAACAATGCCAAAAAGTGTATAAATTATCCGCTCATGAGGCAGCAAACTGGAAAGAACCCTACCGAGTCATAGAAGTACTTGGGAAGGGCTACTACAGACTGTCCAATCTCGATGGCTAGAGAAGGTAAAAGATCTCATCATAGGATGCACTCTTTTTCCTGAAAAGGTTTTTTAATGAGGCACCAAGTTGAGATCCAGATATTATCCGACTTAAAAGGATGAAAAACTCCAACATGTATATATTTGCACTTTCTTTTGAATAAAATATATTTTAGATATTCTACAAATTCTCAAGACGCATTAATCTGAAGCATTCATCGTCCGATTATAAAGCAACAGATCGGCAGAAAGTGAAAAATAGATTCACTGCACGATCACAATAAAAGACCAATAAAGATGAAAATGCGTTTCATCTAAAGGTCGACCAAAGAAAGACAGAAACCACCTTCTACAAATCGGCAAAGATGAACACATAATAATGCAAGAAGTTATCGAAAGTGATCCGAAAAAAGAACCTGACAAGGTCTTATGGATTGCTAAATAATAACTTAAAGACTGGCCGATGTTGAGAAGTCGGACCAAGTCAACCCAAGTTATCAGCAAATCCCTGGAAAGAGGTCTGGCCAACCCTATAAAAGAGGAATTGCTATAACTTAGAAGAGATCGACATAAAGAAGTCGGTCTCCTACGAAAAACAAGTTATAAAAGTAATCCCTGAAAGAGACCTGACAAAGGTCCAAGAAAGAGGATTACAAAATAACTTAGAAGAGATCGACATAAAGAAGTCAGTCTCCTACAACAAACAAGTTATAAAAGTAATCCATGAAAGAGACCTGACAAAGGTCCAAGAAAGAGGATTACAAAATAACTTAGAAGAGATCGACATAAAGAAGTCGGTCTCCTACAACAAACAAGTTATAAAAGTAATCCCTGAAAGAGACCTGACAAAGATCCAAACAAGAGGATTACAAAAATAACTTAGAAAAGGACGACGCAGAGAAGTCGGTCTCCTACAACAGACAAGTTATAAAAGTCGTCCCTGAAAGAGACCTGACAAAGGTCCAAAAAAGAGGACTACAAAAATAACTGGAAAGAGGACCAATGTAAAGAAATCGGTTACGGATGGCCAGAAATAAATACAAGTAAGAGCCAGAAAACCGAAACACGAGTTAGATCCACACATCCGCAAAGGATCCAAGCTACAAGCAATAAGTACAAAGCAATCCAAAGAGGCCGAGCAGCAAGGCTTCGGCATTCTCAAAACCCAGAAAGGTGCCAAAAACAAGTGCAAACAAGCATGATATAAAATGCAATATTATAAACAAGCTTCAAGATCAGGCCCAAAGCTTGAAAGCTACTTGTTGTTTTTTCAAAATAAAAAGTTGCTAAACAAGCAACCAAAAGGAGTAGCAACAGTCAGCAAAATATTCAAATTACAGAAATAAAGAGTTTAAAAAGCCCAGAAGTCAGGCTATCTCCACAAACATCCAAGAAAAATTAGTTAAGATCGGGAGCCTTCTCGGTAGCATCAGTCTGGGGTGAAGGAGGGCAAGTTTGGAGAGGCACTGCATCCACCGTACCGTCGTCCCTATTCAGAATTTGACAATCAGTATCTAATTCTGGACGAGCAATCCCAGCAGGAGGAACTATAGAGGTCGACACTTTAGCAGCAGGCGCAGAGGGAGGTTCGACATCATCATCATCTTGGTCGTCGGGAACTATCTTTCCATCACTCACAATATTGTCCAAGCTAAAAAGAGTAAGATCAACCTCAGGAGCGAGAACTTGAACCTGCTCCTTCAAATTATCATAAGCAGCGTTTACACTGCCGACAAGGTGACCTTGGAGCTCAGAATAGTCAACTCAGGCAGACTCCAACTCCTCTCTCAGACGTATCACCTCCCGATAAGACGTGACATAACTATCTTTATGCCTCAACGCAGTGTCCTCGGCCAATCTCACAGAAGTCGCCAGAGCAAGAGAACTAGCCTTTTCGTTCTCCAGATCCTTCTCCAGTTTGGCTACTTTTACCTCAAGCTCCTTCTTCAAGCCCTTCATCCGGTCGGATTCCTATTTTGCCTCCTCCATGAAGGCTTTGGTGGCATGGAGAGGAAGATTTTGAGCAGTTCGGTACAAGGCAGCTCCCATATGTGCCATTTTTACACTACTCTGAGTTATAAAGTCCAAATGATGAAGAAGTGATACATCATCCATAGGAAGGACACCGTATGGACCGATCTGCTGATCTACAAACTCGACCGCGTCAAAATCAGGGGCATCATGGTTGAAAGGCTCAATTGTTTTTTGTTTCTTGTTGGGAGGAGCACCAGAAGTAGCAGCGAAAGACTGCGGAGGCTCGGCCAGGCGAACCCTAGGAGTGGGAATTACCCTCCTCGGGCCAGGAGCACTCGGCACAGGCGGCTTCACCGGAACTTGGGAAGATCCCTCTCCCGCCACCTTGGCCGAGATATTTTGAGCAGCTGCAGCCTTCTTTGCCTTCTTGTAGGCCTTCATAGAATCGTTGTTTTTTGATATCTCTGAAAATACAGAATCGACCACAGCAATGGGTTACAATCACAAAAAGAAGAAGTAAAACTAAAAAGCAAGTATATAAACAAGTCAGACAGTACCTAAAACAGTTCGAACCAAAGACGGGTCACTCAAAAACATTTTTGTATCAAGATGGGGTGGTTTCCCCCATAAATCTTCAAGAACAACTACAAAAGCTCGTTCAACCTCGTCAAGCATCTCCCAGGTATAGCGAGACACTCTCACATTCTTTTGCCATTCTAGAGAAAAGCAAGGCTCATCATTTTCATCAAGAAAAAAGGGGCGGGCCCCCTCAACAGCACGGACTCGGAAGAAATAATTCTTAAAATCTTTAAAAGACTCATCATACATGGCAAAAACTTTATGCCCTTGGGCCGACCTGAAAGAAACCCAGGAAGCTTTCTTTTTGGAAGACCCTCCGGGCTTGGCAGAAACAAAAAGATAGAGGAAAATAGTCTGAGAAGGTGTTATGCCTAACTCTTGGCAAAGCAGTTGAAAAATCTTGATAAAACCCTAGGAATTATGATGAAGCTGGGATGGGGCAATATTACAAGACCACAACAAATCGGTTTCGAAAGCAGTAAAAGGAAAGGTAATGTCCAACTGGCTAAAGAAATATTCATAGGCATAGAAAAAAGGGACGCTCCCCCTCGACCGAAGTAGGAAAACAAACCCTCTCATCAGAATCAGGCACTACAAGCTCATAATCCCTCTCCCGGGCGCTGCTACCACAAATCCTATGACGTTTCCTCAGCTCTACACAAAAATCAGCGTCCACCACAAAGACACACATCAAGACAAGGGAGTCAAGCCAATCAGACATCCCCTCGGGAACTTTAGAAGACATCTCTACAATGTTATTGCGAGAAGACATGAGGCCAACTAATCCTACAATAAGAAAAGAAGATGGGATTACCAAAAAACATCTCGGACGAGGGGTAAAATAACTCGACTAGAAGAACAAACAGAAAAGGAAAACCCCAAGACTCAAACCAAAGTCCTGGGGCATCCTTTGGAGGCAGTAACAAAACAAAGTTTCAGGAAAAATCTACAGCTTACGTCCCGGCATCTCTCAAACAAGAAAAGAAGATTTCAAATAGCAAACATTTTCATAGGAGAAAGATAAAACATAAAAGGTCATCAAAGCCACTATCTTTTTACAGTCTATCAGCAAAAAGCATCGCCAACATCAAACATGCCAAGCGGAAATCGTCAAAGGCGTAACCTTTTTCAGAATCAAACAAAACCATCATCAAAACAGAAAATAGTGATAACATGCAAAAGCCCTAAAAGCATCAAACAACAGGAAAGGCAAAAAGGATAATGCAAAAGACAAAGAAACTCCCAGAACACACATTACAACAGCAATCAGGCACGGCAGAAGCAGAAAGATCCAAACTTTCTCCAAAATCAAAACTTTCTCAATATCATATAAGAAAATGACGTGGAAAAGAGAAAGGAAGAAACACCAACCTGAACGAAGAAAGAAGCTTCGAAGGAGATTGAAGAGGGAAAAATAGAATCACCCAGAATCGCCAAATGATGCTGCAACGCGAGAAAAGCAAAATGCAGGTGAAGACAAAAGTGAGAAAGTAAAGGGAGAAGTTACGAAGAAAGACAAAGAAGAGAAACCATTTTTTGATTGCAAAAATTCAAAATAAAGCCAAGGGAAATGGGACAATTAATATCAATTAATGAAGGTATTAAACCCTCGCACGTTCCCAAGAACAAAGCGCTGATATAAAAGCGCGCGCTCTTACGGGAAAGCGTTCTACATTCAAAAGAGGTTCTACAAAGAAGGGAATCGACAAAATGCTCGAGTTCGGCTTCACTAGAGAAAGATCGAAGTCAAGGACTCAACCTCAAAGCAGAAGACCGAGCTCAAGCAGGGGCACTGTTCACACCCTGGGTCGAGCTATCCGACCCGGGATGTTCAGTAACAAAGCGACCGACCTCTTCAGGTCAGGATATCCGACCTCTTCTCAAAAGAGGTCGGCCAAATCGACAGGAAAGCCCAATAAAGGGCCCAAATAGAGGAACACGACCCAAATCCAAAGGCAGTTCAAGCCTATAGAGATAAGGGCGGTTCCCTTGAAGATACGCTGACCCCAACTCAAAGATAAAGATAAGATAAGATAACTAACATATCTTATCTAAAAAGGTCACTCCACACCATTATAAATACACTGGAGCACCCAGGTATAACTCATACTCTGATTCTACAATAAATCTGCTTAATACCCGTGCTAACTTAAGCATCGGAGTCTCTTGCAGGTACCCCCCACCCTCCGGTGACCACGGATCAGGAGTGAAGCCAGTCCAACAAGTCGGACACAACAGCTCCGGCCGTCACCAGCCAGCTGGACACGTCATCTCTGACCAGTACAGAAGATCTCATCCGAGATCGGCCTACAGTTTCAGGTAACTCTCGGAACACTATCCGATACAGCATGCAAACTATCCAATGGGAATGAGTCATCGATCGGAAATGGGTCATATTTTAAATTTTCAAGGCGGCTTAAATGATCCGCAACTAAATTTTGAGACCCACTTCGATCCCTAATCTCAATGTCGAACTCTTGCAAGAGCAAGATCCAACGTATGAGCCTAGGTTTCGACTCATTCTTTGTCAATAAGTACTTTAAAGCTGCATGATCCGTGTATACCACTATCTTGGACCCTAGCAAATAAGATCTGAATTTGTCTAAAGCATGAACAATAACTAGAAGTTCCTTTTCAGTAGTGGTATAGTTAGATTGTGCCACATCCAATGTTTTAGAATAATAAGCAATGACATAAGGGAGTTTACCATCGCGCTGTGCAAGCGCGACACCTACAGCATGGTTTGATGCATCGCACATTATCTCGAATGGCTGCGTCCAGTTGGGGCCTCGCACAATCGGTGCTGTGGTAAGAACTCTCTTTAACTCCTCAAACGCACTCACACATGCACTGTCAAACTCAAAGTCCACATCTTTTTGGAGCAGGCGCGACAATGGCAAAGCGATCTTGCTAAAATCCTTAATAAAGCGCTTGTAAAATCCTGCATATCCCAAAAATGAGCGGACCTCCCTCACAGATGAGGGGTGAGGTAAATTGGTGATAACATCGACCTTGGCCGGGTCTACAGAAATGCCTTCATGAGATACTACATGTCCTAACACTATACCTTGCCTTACCATGAAGTGATATTTTTCAAAATTTAAGACAAGGTTAGTGTCAATACATCTAGCTAAGACTTTGGCCAAGTTCTCTAAGCAACAATCAAATGAAGTTCCATAAACACTGAAGTCATCCATAAAGACTTCCAGACAATTCTCCATCAGATCGGAAAAGACACTGGTCATACACCGCTTAAAGGTAGCAGGTGCGTTGCATAGTCCAAATGGCATCCTTTTGTAAGCAAAGGTGCCAAATCGACAAGTGAACGGTCTTTTCCTAATCCTCGGGAGCAATGTGAATCTGGAAGTAACCAGTAAATCCATCAAGCAAGCAATAATGGGATTTACCCGCCAACCGGTCCAACATCTGATCAATAAAGGGTAAAGGGTAGTGGTCCTTCCTTGTAGCGGCGTTCAACCTTCTATAATTGATGCACACTCGCCAAGCATTTTGTACTCTCTTGGTGACCACTTTACCATCATCCTTTTTAACCGCAGTGATGCCCGATTTCTTGGGAACAACCTGGACGGGGCTCACCCACTCATTGTCAGAAATCGGGTATATGATACCCGCATCAAGTAGCCTAGTGACCTCCTTCTTTACCACATCAAGGATAGTTGGGTTGAGCCTTCTTTGTGGTTACCTAACTGGCCGAGCTCCCTCTTGGAGAAAGATACGATGTATGCACTTGCGGGGGTCAATCCCCACAATATCGGCCAAGCTCCAACCAATTGCCTTCTTGTACTTTCTTAGAACATCTAGGAGCTTTCCTTCTTCCTCACTAGAAAGCTCACTAGCAATAATGACCAGAAATCTTTGGTTGTCCTCTAAGAAAGCATACTTCAAATGAGATGGAAGAGGCTTTAGTTCATTCTTTGCCTCAAGTTGAGGTTCCTTTTCATCAAGCTCATGGATTTCATTCTCAACAACTTCCTCTTGTTCACCCTCTTGGTCATCCGTCCCTTCAACAATAGGGTAGCACAACTTGTTGTGGTCTTCTCTTCATACTTCCGCTACCACTTCATCGATTACATCACATTGGAGAATGGAATGCTCTTCGGGAGGGTGTTTCATGACTTATTCCAAATTGAACTTGATAGTCTTGTCTCCGACCTCAAAGGAATATGTGCCGGTGAAGGCATCTAGCTTGAATTTAGAGGTCTTGAGGAAGGGTCTACCAAGTAGAACAGAGGAGGTGCTTCCATTCTCTGTTGGGGGCATTTCAAGGATGTAAAAGTCAACTGGAAATACCAAATCCTTGATCGCCACAAGTACATCTTTTGCTATTCTCATCACAGTAATCACACTCTTATCGGCTAAGGCAAATTTTGCCGCCGACTTCTTTAATGGAGCTAAATTCAACCGCACAAAGATGGAAAGCGGCATGATGCTTACGCAAGCCCCTAGGTCACACACAGAGTCGTGAAAAGTATGCCCACCAATACGACAAGACACCAAACACGGTCCAGGGTCACCATATTTTTCTGGAATAGGCTTCATTAAGGAAGAAATTAAACTACCCAAGGATAATGTCTCCAACTCTCCTATCCTATCCTTGTGTGTACACAAGTCCTTTAAAAATTTTGCATACTTCGAAATTTGTTGGATAGCATCAAGAAGGGGTATGGTTACCTCAACCTTCTTGAACACTTGAAGCATATTTAAATCAAACTCCGGAGTCTTCTTTGCCTTCTTCACCATGGAAGAGAATGGGATAGGAATGGATTCGTCCACTATAGCTTTCCTTTTGGGTTCCTTAAGGCTTGCTTCTTCTTCCTCACGCCTTTTTTCTACCTCCTCTTCCTCATGTGAAGTTTCAACAACCACTTCTTCCTCATGAATGTCATCCATGACCCTAGGAGGTATCTCCTCCAATGTAGTTTCCGACCGTAGAGTGATGGCGGTGAGACCGCCCTTTGGGTTTGGAATGGATTGGGATGGAAGGTTAGAAGAACTTGAGGGTTGTTGGAGTTGTTGGAGGAAGGTAGGGCCATCCTTGAGAGCAACTCTTGAATGTTGGATAATTATGCCGTTATAGCACCAAATTGAGTCTCATGTTTCTCAACCACACCCTTAAGCCTCTCTTGCTCTTGGGTAATTGCATGGTTAGAATCTTCAATTTGGTGGGTAGAGGAGGAAGAGGATTGGTTGGATTGTTGTCTTTGATGTGGTGCTTGATACTTTGTGTAGTTATTTTGGTTTTGATGGGAAGCTTGGTTGTGGTAATCTTGGTTGGCTTGACGGTTGTTGTTATTATGGTGGTATTGGGATGAGGATTGGTAGTTGTTGTTGTGGTGAGAAGAAGAGTTATTGCATCTTTGGTTTTGATTGCTCCCTTGTGCATTATCTCTCCACCCTTGATTATGATTATTGCCATGAGAGTAGTTGTTTTGGCCTTGAGAGGGATAGGGTGGACGGTTGTTGTAATTCGCATTGGCTACGGCAAGGGCATTGATGAGCGGATAATTTATACACTTTTTGGCATTGTTTCTAGTATGTTTTTAGTAGGATCTAGTTACTTTTAGGGATGTTTTTATTAGTTTTTATGTTAAATTCACATTTCTGGACTTTACTATGAGTTTGTGTGTTTTTCTGTGATTTCAGGTATTTTCTGGCTGAAATTGAGGGACTTTAGCAAAAATCATATTCAGAGGTTGAAGAAGGAGTTCTGATGCTGTTGGATTCTGACCTCCCTGCACTCAAAGTGGATTTTCTCGAGCTACAGAACTCAAAATGGCGCGCTTCCAATTGCGTTGGAAAGTAGACATCCAGGGCTTTCCAGAAATATATAATAGTCCATACTTTGGCTGAGTTTAGATGATTCAAAAGGGCGTTGAATGCCAGTTCTACGCTGCAGTCTAGAGTTAAACGCCAGAAACACGTCATGAACCAGAGTTGAACGCCAAAAACACGTTACAACTTGGCGTTCAACTCCAAAAGAAGCCTCTGCACGTGTAAACTTCAAGAAATCACACATCAAGTGGGCCCCGGAAGTGGATTTATACATCAATTACTTACTTCTGTAAACCCTAGTAGCTAGTTTAGTATAAATAGGACTTTTTACTATTGTATTAGACATCTGGGGACGTCTAGTTCTTAGATCATGGGGGCTGGCCATTTGGCCATGCCTGAACCTTTCACTTATATATTTTTCAACGGTAGAGTTTCTGCACTCCATAGATTAAGGTGTGGAGCTCTGCTGTTCCTCATGATTTAATGCAAAGTACTACTGTTTTTCTATTCAATTCAACTTATTCCGCTTCTAGGATATCCATTCGAACCCAAGAACATGATGAAGGTGATGATTATGTGATGCTCATCATCATTCTCACTTATGAATGCGTGCCTGACAAACACTTCCGTTCTACATGCAAACAAGCTAGAGTGAATATCTCTTAGATATCTAATACAGGGGACCGAGTCCGAGTTATTAGTATCTTCGTGGTTTGATTGGATGAAGACAGCAGGAAAGCAGAGATTCAGAGGAACAAAAGCATCTCTATACGCTTGTCTGAAATTCTCACCAATAAATTACATAAGTATTTCTATCTTTATTTTCTGTTTATTTATTATTATTATTGAAAACTCCATAACCATTTGATATCCGCCTGACTGAGATTTACAAGATGACCATAGCTTGCTTCATACCAACAATCTCCGTGGGATCGACCCTTACTCACGTAAGGTTTTATTACTTGGACGACCCAGTGCACTTGCTGGTTAGTTGTGCAAAGTTGTGAAGTTATGTTTAGACCATGGTATTGTGCACCAGTTATTGGCGCCATTTCCAGGGAAAGAACGAACAACAAATTTTACAACCTCAGAGTAACAATTTTGCATACCAAGTTTTTGGCATCGTTGCTGGGGATTGTTTGAGTTTGGACAACTGACGGTTCATCGTGTTGCTCAGATTGGGTAATTTTCTTCTTATTTTATTTTCAAAAAGTTTTCAAAAATTTTTCAAAAATATTTTCTTCTTTTTTCGTTTTTTCCAATTAATATTCGAAAAAAAAATAATAATATTTTAAAAAAAATTTATATTTTTCTTCAGAATTTTTAAGAATGAATTCTAGTGTTTCATGAAGCATGTAGAAGCCTGGCTGGCTGTAAAGCCATGTCTAATTCTTTTAGACTGAGGCTTCCACTTATAAGTATATGAAGTTGGATGAAGTTTCAGCTGTTGTATGCCTGATTTGTATCTTCTAAAGCTTGGCTGGCTATTAAGCCATGCCTAACCCTCAGATTGGAGCTTTAGACTAAGAGTACAAGATTCCTGGAATTCATATTAAAAATTTTGAAATCCTTATTTTCTTTTTTCTATATGTTTTTCGAAAATAATATACAAAAATCCAAAAAAATTAATAAAATCATAAAAATCAAAAATATTTTGTGTTTCTTGTTTGAGTCTTGAGTCAATTTTTAAGTTTGGTGTCGCTTGCATACTCATCTTGCATTTTTCAAAAATTGCATTCATGCATTGCATTCATCATGATCTTCAAGTTGTTCATGGCCAGTCTTCTTGTTTGATCTTCATATTTTCTTGTTTTGTGTCCTTTCTTGTTTTTCATATGCATTATTGCATTCATAGTGTCTATACATGAAAAATCTCTAAGTTTGGTGTCTTGCATCTTTTCTTTTCTTGAAAATTTTTCAAAAATAAGTTCTTGATGTTCATCTTGACATTCAAAGTGTTCTTGGTGTTCATCTTGACATTCATAGTGTTCTTGCATGCATTCATTGTTTTGATCTAAAAATTCTCATGTATTGAGTCTTTTTCATGTTTTTCTCTTTCTTCATTAAAAATTCAAAAATAAAAAAAATATCTTTCCCTTTTTCACTCATAAATTTTCAAAAATTTGAGTTGACTTTTTCAAAAATTTTTAAAATCTAGTTGTTTTTATGAGTCAAATCAAATTTTCAATTTAAAAATCTTATCTTTTTCAAAATCTTTTTCAAAAATCAAATCTTTTTCATTTTTCTTATTTATTTTCAAAAATTTTAAAAATATTTTTTAAAATTATTTTTCTTAATTTTACATCATATTTTCGAAAATATCATCAACAATTAATGTTTTGATTCAAAAATTTTAAGTTTGTTACTTACTTGTTAAGAAAGATTCAAACTTTAAATTCTAGAATCATATCTTGTGATTTCTTGTGAATCAAGTCATTAATTGTGATTTTAAAAATCAAATCTTT
This sequence comes from Arachis ipaensis, assembly GCF_000816755.2. NCBI lineage: Eukaryota > Viridiplantae > Streptophyta > Magnoliopsida > Fabales > Fabaceae > Arachis > Arachis ipaensis. Next base: position 60,201,189 of record NC_029791.2, read on the forward strand.
TTCAAAACTAATTTCAATCATATCTTTCCAAAAATATCTTTTTATCTTATCATTTTCAAATATCTTTTCTAACTTCTTATTTTCTTATCTTTTAAAAATTTGATTTTCAAAATTTGTTTCAACTAACTAACTAACTTTTTGTTTGTTTCTTATCTCTTTCAAAACTACCTAACTAACTTTTCCTCTCTAATTTTCGAAAATACCTCCCTGTTTTTCAAAAAATTATTTTTAATTAATTAATTGTATAAATTTTAATTTTAATTCTCCTTTAATTTTCGAAAATCATTAACTCCTTTTGAAAAATTATTTTCGAAATTTCCTCTCCCTCATCTCCTTCTATTTATTTATTCATTTACTAACACTTCTCTCCATCTCAAACCATTGCTCTTATCCTCACCCTTGAGTTTGGATTATCCATTCTTCTTCACTCTTATTCCCTTTTCTTCTAACAACAAGGGAACCTCTATGCTCTGTTAAAAAGGATCCCTATTATTATTTTCTGTTCTCTTCTTTTTCACATGAGCAGGAGCAAGGACAAGAACATTCTTGTTGAGGCAGACCCTGAACCTAAAAGGACTCTGAAGAGGAAACTGAGAGAAGCTAAAATACAACAATCCAGAGACAACCTTACAAAAATTTTTGAAAAGGAAGAGGAGATGGCAGCCAAAAATAATAATAATGCAAGGAGAATGCTTGGTGACTTTACTGCACCTAATTCCAATTTACATGGAAGATGCATCTCCATTCCTGCCATTGGAGCAAACAACTTTGAGCTGAAATCTCAATTAGTTTCTCTGATGCAGCAGAACTACAAGTTTCATGGACTTCCATCTGAAGATCCTTTTCAGTTCTTGACTGAATTCTTGCAGATATGTGATACTGTTAAGACTAATGGAGTAGATCCTGAAGTCTACAGGCTCATGCTTTTCCCGTTTGCTGTAAGAGACAGAGCTAGAGTGTGGTTGGACTCTCAACCCAAAGACAGCCTGAACTCTTGGGATAAGCTGGTCACGACTTTCTTAGCCAAGTTTTTTCCTCCTCAAAAGCTTAGTAAGCTTAGAGTGGATGTTCAAACCTTCAGACAGAAAGAAGGTGAATCCCTCTATGAAGCTTGGGAGAGATACAAGGAACTGACCAAAAAGTGTCCTTCTAACATGCTTTCAGAATGGACCATCCTGGATATATTATATGATGGTCTGTCTGAATTAGCTAAGATGTCATTGGATACTTCTGCAGGTAGATCCATTCACCTAAAGAAAACGCCTGCAGAAGCTCAAAAACTCATTGACATGGTTGCTAACAACCAATTTATGTACACTTCTAAGAGGAATCCTGTGAGTAATGGGACGCCTCAGAAGAAGGGAGTTCTTGAAATTGATACTCTGAATGCCATATTGGCTCAGAATAAAATATTAACTCAGAAAGTCAATATAATTTCTCAGAGTCTGAATGGAATGCAAGCTGCATCCAACAGTACTCAAGAGGCATCTTCTGAAGAAGAAGCTTATGATCCTAAGAACCCTGAAATAGCAGAGGTAAATTATATGGGTGAACCTTATGGAAACACCTATAACCCCTCATGGAGAAATCACCCAAATTTCTCATGGAAGGATCAACAAAAGCCTCAACAAGGCTTTAATAATGGTGGAAGAAACAGGTTTAGCAATAGAAAGCCTTTTCCATCATCCACTCAGCAACAGACAGAGAACTCTGAACAAAATACCTCTAATTTAGCAAACTTAGTCTCTGATCTATCTAAGGCCACTCTGAGTTTCATGAATGAAACAAGGTCCTCCATTAGAAATTTGGAGGCACAAGTGGGCCAGCTGAGTAAGAAGATCATTGAAACCCCTCCTAGTGCTCTCCCAAGCAATACAGAAGAAAATCCAAAAGGAGAGTGCAAGGCCATTGATATAACCATCATGGCCGAATCCAAGGAGGAAGGGGAGGACGTGAATCCCAAGGAGGAAGACCTCCTGCGACGTCCAGTGATCAATAAGGAGTTTTCCTCTGAGGAACCAAAGGAATCTGAAACTCATCTAGAGACCATAGAGATTCCATTGAACCTCCTTATGCCATTCATGAGCTCTGAAGAGTATTCTTCTTCTGAAGAGAATGAGGATATTACTGAAGAGCAAGTTGCCAAGTTCCTTGGTGCGATCATGAAGCTGAATACCAATTTATTTGGTAATGAAACTTGGGGAGATGAACCTCCCCTATTCACCAATGAACTAAATGTATTAGATCAACTGAGATTGCCTCAGAAGGAACAGGATCCTGGAAAGTTCCTAATACCTTGCACCATAGGCACCATGACCTTTGAGAAGGCTCTATGTGACCTTGGGTCAGGAATAAACCTCATGCCACTCTCTGTAATGGAGAAACTGGGAATCTTTGAGTACAAGCTGCTAAAATCTCATTAGAGATGGCAGACAATTCTGGAAAATAGGCTTATGGACAAGTAGAGGACATATTAGTAAAGGTTGAAGGCCTTTACATCCCTATTGATTTAATAATCCTAGATACTGGGAAGGATGAGGATGAATCCATCATCCTTAGAAGACCCTTCCTAGCCACAGCAAGAGCTGTGATTGATGTAGATAGAGGTGAACTAGTCCTTCAATTGAATGAGGACTCCCTTGTGTTTAAAACTCAAGGTCATCCTTCTGTAAACATGAAAAAGAGGCACAATAAGCTTCTCTCAAAACAGAGTCAACCAGAGCCCCCACAGTCAAACTCTAAGTTTGGTGTTGGGAGTAGAACATTTGACTGCAAATCAAGAGATCCCTGAGATACCTCAAGGGATGCACTTTCCTCCACAGAACTATTCGGAGCAAATCAACACCTCCCTAGGAGAACTAAGTTCCAACATAGGACAACTAAGGGTGGAACATCAAGAGCACTCCATCATACTCCATGAAATTAGAGAAGATCAAAGAGCTATGAGGGAGGAGCAACAAAGACAAGGAAGAGACATAGAAGAGCTCAAGGACATCATTGGTTCCTCAAGAAGAAAACGCCACCATCACTAAGGTGGACTCATTCCTTGTTCTTAAATTTTCTGTTTTTCGTTTTCTTATGTTAAATGTTTATCTATGTTTGTGTCTTTATTACATGATCATTAGTGTCTAAGTGTCTATGCCTTAAAGTAGTGAATATGAATCCATCACCTCTCTTAAATGAAAAAATGTTTTAAAAACAAAAGAACAAGAAGTACATGAGTTTCGAATTTATCCTTGAACTTAGTTTAATTATATTGATGTGGAGACAATAATTTTTGTTTTCTGAATGAATGCTTGAACAGTGCATATGTCTTTTGAAGTTGGTGTTTTAGAATGTTAAATATGTTGGCTCTTGAAAGAATGATGAACAGGAGACATGTTATTTGATAATCTGAAAAATCATAAAAATGATTCTTAAAGCAAGAAAAAGCAGTGAATACAAAAGCTTGAAAAAAAAAGAGAGAAAGAAAATAAAATGGAGAAAAAAAAATAGAAAAAGAAAAAGTAAGCAGAAAAAGCCAAAAGCTCTTAAAACCAAAAGGCAAGAGCAAAGAGCCAATAACCCTTAAAACCAAAAGGCAAGGGTAATAAAAAGGATCCCAAGGCTTTGAGCATCAGTGGATAGGAGGGCCTAAAGGAATAAAATCTTGGCCTAAGCGGCTAAACCAAGTTGTCCCTAACCATGTGCTTGTGGCGTGAAGGTGTCAAGTGAAAACTTGAGACTGAGCGGTTAAAGTCAAGGTCCAAAGCAAAAGAAGAGTGTGCTTGAGAACCCTGGACACCTCTAATTGGGGACTTTAACAAAGCTGAGTCACAATCTGAAAAGGTTCACCCAATTATCTGTCTGTGGCATTTATGTATCCGGTGGTAATACTGGAAAACAAAGTGCTTAGGGCCACGGCCAAGACTCATAAAGTAGCTGTGTTCAAGAATCAACTTACTGAACTAGGAGAATCAATAACACTATCTGAACTCTGAGTTCCTATAGATGCCAATCATTTTGAACCTCAATGGATAAAGTGAGATGCCAAAACTATTCAAGAGGCAAAAAGCTACAAGTCCAGCTCATCTGACTGGAGCTATGTTTCATTGATAGTTTGGAATTTATAGTATATTCTCTTCTTTTTATCCTATTTGATTTTTAGTTGCTTGGGGACAAGCAACAATTTAAGTTTGGTGTTGTGATGAGCGGATAATTTATACGCTTTTTGGCATTATTTCTAGTATGTTTTTAGTAGGATCTAGTTACTTTTAGGGATGTTTTTATTAGTTTTTATGTTAAATTCATATTTCTGGACTTTACTATGAGTTTGTGTGTTTTTCTGTGATTTCAGATATTTTCTGGCTGAAATTGAGGGATTTGAGCAAAAATCAGATTCAGAGGTTGAAGAAGGACTGCTGATGCTGTTGGATTCTGACCTCTCTGCACTCAAAGTGGATTTTCTGGAGCTACAGAACTCAAAATGGCGCGCTTCCAATTGCGTTTGAAAGTAGACATCCAGGGCTTTCCAGTAATATATAATAGTCCATACTTTGGCCGAGTTTAGACGATGCAAAAGGGCGTTGAACGCTAGTTCTACGCTGCAGTCTGGAGTTAAACGCCAGAAACACGTCACGAACCAGAGTTGAACGCCAAAAACACGTTACAACTTGGCGTTCAACTCCAAAAGAAGCCTCTGTACGTTTAAACTTCAAGCTCAGCCCAAGCACACACCAAGTGGACCCCAGAAGTGGATTTATGCATCAATTACTTACTTTTGTAAACCCTAGTAGCTAGTTTAGTATAAATAGGACTTTTTACTATTGTATTAGACATCTGGGGACGTCTAGTTCTTAGATCATGGGGGCTGGCCATTCGGCCATGCCTGAACCTTTCACTTATGTATTTTTCAATGGTAGAGTTTCTGCACTCCATAGATTAAGGTGTGGAGCTCTGCTGTTCCTCATGATTTAATGCAAAGTACTACTGTTTTTCTATTCAATTCAACTTATTCCGCTTCTAAGATATCCATTCACACCCAAGAACATGATGAAGGTGATGATTATGTGATGCTCATCATCATTCTCACTTATGAACGCGTGCCTGAAAAACACTTCCGTGCTACATGCAAACAAGCTAGAGTGAATATCTCTTAGATATCTAATACAGGGGACCGAGTCCGAGTTATTAGTATCTTCGTGGTATAAGTTAGAACCCATGGATGGCCATTCCTGAGATCCGGAAAGTCTAAACCTTGTCTGTGGTATTCCGAGTAGGATCTGGGAAGGGATGGCTGTGACGAACTTCAAACTCGCGAGTGCTGGGCGTAGTGACAGACGCAAAAGGATAGTAAATCCTATTCCAGTATGATCGAGAACCTCCAGATGATTAGCCATGCCGTGACAGAGCATTTGGACCATTTTCACAGAGAGGATGGGATGTAGCTATTGACAATGGTAATGCCCTTACAGAAAGCTTGCCATGGAAAGGAGTAAGATTGATTGGATGAAGACAGCAGGAAAGCAGAGATTCAGAAGAACAAAAGCATCTCTATACGCTTGTCTGAAATTCTCACCAATAAATTACATAAGTATTTTTATCTTTATTTTTTGTTTATTTATTATTATTATTCGAAAACTCCATAACCATTTGATATCCGCCTAACTGAGATTTACAAGATGACCATAGCTTGCTTCATACCAACAAAATATCCGTGGGATCGAGCTTTACTCACATAAAGTTTTATTACTTGGATAACCCAGTGCACTTGCTGATTAGTTGTGCGAAGTTGTGAAGTTATGTTTGGACCATGGTATTGTGCACCAGTTATTGGCGCCATTGTT
>NC_029791.2:60207030-60210429 GCF_000816755.2 Arachis ipaensis
TACCAGGCATACTCCTCTTGAATTTGGTGACATTGATCGGTGTAATGTGTGGTGCTAGAGCACAAGCCACAAATTCTAGGAGGGCCTTCAAGTTGGGCAACTTGGGGTGGGGCTTGGATGGCTTGGATCAAATAGAATGCTTTTTTCTCTTTATGCATTTTCGTAAGGATGGTGGTCATATCTCCAAGCACTTTGGTCAAGCTTGCTTCGGAAGGTGATGGTTCTACCACACCCTTGAAGGGATTGCTTCTTACCCTTACATGTTGTGTAGCCTCGGAAACATCATTTATCAAGCTCCAAGCTTCTCCCACCGTTTTGTTTTTGGAAAGGGAACAACCACTAGCGGCGGTGAGCAATCTTCTATCATCCGCACAAAGACCTCCGGTGAAGTAACTAATGAGCAACTGAGTATCCAATCCATGGTGTGGACAAGACTCCAATAGCCTCTTGAACTGAGTCTAATACTCATACAAACTCTCTTGGTCCTTTTGCATTATACCCGATGTTCCGAGGGTTACCTGAAACTGTAGGTCGATCTCGGATGAGATCTTCTGTACTGGTCAGAGATGGCGTGTCCGGCTGGTAGGTGGCTGCCGGAGCTGTTGTGTCCGACTTGTTGGACTTGCTGCACTGCTGATCCTTGGCCACCGGAGGGTGGAGGGTACCTGCAAGAGACTCTGATGCTTAAGTTAGCACGGGTATTAAGCAGGTTTATTGTAGAATCAGAGTAAGAGTTATACCTGGGTGCTCCAGTGTATTTATAGTAGTGTGTGCTGACCTTTCTGATAAGATAAGTTAGTTATCTTATCTTATCTTATCTTATTTGGGGTGAAGTCAGCTTATCTTCAAGGAAACCACCTTTTATCTTTATAGGCTTGGATTGCCTGTGGATGTGGGTCGTGTTCCTCTATTTGGGCCCTTTGTTGGGCTTTCTTGTCGATTTGGCCGACCTCTTTGAGAAGAGGTCGGATAGCCTGACCTGAAGAGGTCGGTCGCTTTGTCACCAATCATCCCAGGTCGGGTAGCGCGACCCAGGGTATGAACAGTGCCCCTGCTTGAGCTCGGTCTTTTGTCGAGGTCAAGTCTTTGACTTTGGTCCTTTGAAGTCGAACTCAAGCATTTTGTCGCTTTCTTTGTAGAAGCTTTTGAATGCAGAACATTTTTCCTCTAAATGCGCGCGCTTTTATATCGGCGCTTCGAGAACATGCGAGGGTTTAATGTTTTCATTAATTTTAACATTAATTGCCCCGTTTCTCCTTTTTTATTTTTGATTTTGAAAACCCAGAAACGGTTTCTCTCCTTCGCCCTTTTCGTAACTTCTTTTCTCCGCTCTCTTCGCTCTCTATTTTTCGTTTGCACTTTCTGCTTTCTTGTGTTTTGGCGTTTGTTTGGCGATTTTCTGGGCAGCTTTTATTTCTGCGCCTCTATTTTTCTTCCTCGAAGCTTCTTTCGTCTCCAGGTTAGTCCCATTTCGTGCTTTCTCTTTGTTTTTGTGATGAGGTTTTGATTTTGATTTTCCTTTCACCAAAGTTTGGATCTTTCTGTTTCCATCGTGCCTTATTGTTGTTGAAATGTGCGTTCTGGGGGTTTCTCCACCTTCTGCATGATCCTTTTTGTTTTTGCTTGATGCTTTTAAGGCTTTGCATGTTCCTTGTTGTTTCTGTTCTGGTATTGCTATCCGCATCTGTTCCTTGCTTTATTTGACGGTTGCTTTTGTCTGATTCTGAAAAAGGTTGTATCTTTAATGGTTTCTGTTTGGCGTGCTTGATGTTTGGGGATGGTTTTTGCTGGCTTAGACTGAAAGGCAATATTTTTGAAGACTTTTGTGTTTTAATCTGATGGAAAATGCTTACTGTTTAGAGCCTTTTTTTCTTGTTTTGAGAGGTGATGGGGTGCGAGAAGTAGATTTTTACTAGGAACCTTATTTTATTATTGCCTCCAAAGGATACCCCAGGACTTTGGTTTGAGTCTTGGGGTTTTCCTTTTCTGTGTGTTCGCCTGTATCGTATTGAGTTGTTTTCTCCCTTGTTCGAGATGTTTTTAGTAATCCCATCTTCTTTTCTTACTTGTAGGATTAGTTGGTCTCATGTCTTCTCGCAATAACATTGTAGAGATGTCTTCCAGAGTTCCTGAGGCGATGTCCGATTGGCTGGACTCCCTTGTCTTGTTGTGTGTTTCTGTTGTGGATGCTGAATTTTGCACAGAGCTGAGGAAGCACCATAGGATTTGTGGTAACAGTGCCCGTGAGGGGGATTATGAGCTTGTTGCCCCTGATTCTGATGAGAGAGTTTGTTTTCCGACTTCCATCGAGGGGGAGCGTCCCTTCTTCTATGCTTATGAATACTTCTTCAGCCAATTAAACGTTACTTTTCCTTTTACTGCTTTTGAAACTGACCTGTTGTGGTCATGTAACATTGCTCCGTCCCAGCTTCACCCGAATTCCTGGGGTTTTATCAAAATATTTCAACTGCTTTGCCAAGAGTTAGGCATAACACCTTCTGAAACTCTTTTTCTTTATCTTTTTGTCTCGGCCAAGCCCGGAGGTTCCTCCAAAAAGAAAGCTTCCTGGGTCTCTTTCAGACCGGCCCAGGGGCATAAAGCTTTTGCCATGTATGATGAGTCGTTTAAAAATTTTAAGAACTATTTCTTCCGAGTTCGTGCTGTTGAGGGGGTCCGCCCCTTTTTTCTTGATAAAAATGATGAGCCCGCTTTTCCTCTAGAGTGGCAAAAGAATGTGAGAGTGCCGCGTTATACATGGGAGATGCTTAATGAGGTTGAGCGGGCCTTTGTAGTTGTTCTTGAAGATTTGTGGGGGAAACCTCCCCATCTAGATACGAAGAGATTCTTGAGTGATCTATCTTTGGTTCGAACTGCTTTGGGTACTGTCTGACTTGTTTTTATACTTGCTTCTGAGCTTTTCTTCTCCTATGTTGTAACTTGTCTTTTGTGGTTGATTCTATTTTTTCAGAGATGTCGAAAAATAATGATTCTATGAAGGCCTACAAAAAGGCGAAGAAGACAACTACTGCTCTAAACATCTCGGCCAAGGCGGCCGGAGAGGGATCTTCTCAGGTTCTAGTGATGCCTCCTGTGCCGAGTTCTCCCAAACTGAGGAGAGCAATTCCTATTCCTCGGGTTCGTCTGGTCGATCCTCCACAATCTTCTGCTGCAGCTTCTGGTGCCCCTCCTAGTAAGAAGCAAAAAACAATTGAGCCTTTCAACCTTGATGCTCCTAACTTTGACGCGGTCGAGTTTGTAGATCAACAAATCGGCCCTTATGGTGTCCTCCCTATGGACGACGTGTCGCTTCTTCATCATTTTGATTATATAACTCGGAGTAGTATCAAGATGGCACACATGGGAGCGGCCCTATATCGAACTGCTCAAAGTCTTCCTCTC
>NC_029791.2:60210748-60211901 GCF_000816755.2 Arachis ipaensis
TACTCATTCAATCGTATATAGAACGGAGGTGGTTGTCAGGCACACGTTCATGATTTGAGGAAGGTGATGAGTGTCACAGCTCATCATCTCCATCACAGTTAAGCGCGAATGAACATCTTATATAGGAACAAGCGTGTTTGAATGAAAAACAGAAATACTTGCATTAATTCATCGAGACACAGCAGAGCTCCTCACCCCCAACAATGGGGTTTAGAGACTCATGCCGTCAGAGAATACAAAGTTTAGATCTGAAATGTCATGAGATACAAAATAAGTCTCTAAAAGTTGTTTAAATAGTAAACTAGTAGCCTAGGTTTACAAAAATTGGATAAACTATGATGGATGATGCAGAGATCCACTTCTGGGGCCCACTTGGTGTGTGCTGGGGCCCACTTAGTGTGTGCTGGGGCTGAGACTTAAGCAATTCACGTGCAGAGGCCATTTGTGGAGTTGAACGTCAGTTTTTATGCCAGTTTGGGCGTTCAACTCCAGCTTTTGATCCTTTTCTGGCGCTGGATGCCAGAATTGGGCAGAGGACTGGCGTTGAACGCCAGTTTACGTCATCTATCCTTGTGCAAAGTATGGACTATTATATATTGCTGGAAAGCCCTAGATGTCTACTTTCCAACGCAATTAGAAGCACGCCATTTCGAGTTCTGTAGCTCCAGAAAATCCACTTTGAGTGCAGGGAGGTCAGTATCCAACAGCATCAGCAGTCCTTTTTCAGCCTGAATCAGATTTTTGCTCAGCTCCTTCAATTTCAGCCAGAAAAATACCTGAAATTACAGAAAAACACACAACTCATAGTAAAGCCCAGAAATATGAATTTTTCCTAAAAACTAATAAAAATAGACTAAAAACTAACTAAAACATACTCTTTTTTGTGAAAAAGAAGGTTTTGAAAAGAGTATAAAAGATTCTAACCCAATTACCAAGAACACAGATTAACGCTCTAGCCAAATGAGTTATGGAATTTTCGAAAATTTTAAGGAAGATTATTTTTGAAAACACCAAACTTAAAGTTTGGCACAGGATTTAACAGAAAAATTATTTCTTTGAAAAAGGTTTTAAAAAATTATGATAGCCAATTACCATGAACATAAACACCACGTTCTAATTAACTGAGCTATAAATTTAAAGTGTTTTAACAAGG
>NC_029791.2:60211979-60233642 GCF_000816755.2 Arachis ipaensis
CAGATTCTAATTAGATGAGCGGGACTAGTAGCTTTTTGCTTCTGAACAGTTTTGGCATCTCGCTTTATCCATTGAAGCTCAGAGTGATTGGCATCTATAGGAACTTAGAACTCAGATAGTGTTATTGATTCTCCTATTTCAGTGTGATGATTCTTGAACACAGCTATTCTATGAGTCTTGGCCGTGGCCCTAAGCACTTTGTTGTCCAGTATTACCACCGGATACATAAATGCCACAGACACATAATTGGGTGAACCTTTTAGATTGTGACTCAGCTTTGCTAAAGTCCCCAATTAGAGGTGTCCAGAGTTCTTAAGTGCACTCTTCTTTTTGCTTTGGACCTTGACTTTAACCGCTCAGTCTCAAGTTTTCACTTGACACCTTCACGCCACAAGCACAATCCTCCACAATCTTCTGCTGCAGCTTCTGGTGCCCCTCCTAGTAAGAAGCAAAAAACAATTGAGCCTTTCAACCTTGACGCTCCTAACTTTGATGCGGTCGAGTTTGTAGATCAACAAATCGGCCCTTATGGTGTCCTCCCTATGGACGACGTGTCGCTTCTTCATCATTTTGATTATATAACTCGGAGTAGTATCAAGATGGCACACATAGGAGCGGCCCTATATCGAACTGCTCAAAGTCTTCCTCTCCATGCCACTAAAGCTTTTATGGAGGAGGCCAAACAGGAGTTTGATCGGATGAAAGGCTTGAAGGAGGAGCTTGAAGTGAAGGTGGCCAAGTTGGAAAAAGATTTGGAGAATGAGAAGGCGAGTTCCATCTTCCCCTGTGTCCTCTGCCAAGGTGTCAACTTCTGCTGTTCCTACTGAGGTCGGCCCTCCCGCTTCTGATCCTGACTGTCAGATCTTAAACTGGGATGATGGTACTGTAGATGCTGTTCCTCTTCAGACTCGCCCTCCGTCTCCTCGGACTGATGCTGCTAAAAAGTCTTCTGACCCTTAGCCCATTTATTCTGGATATTTACGTAGTTGGCCCGGCTTGTGGGCTTTTTAAACTCTTTATGTTTTGTTAACTACTGGTACTTTCTCGTTGCTTGCCTAGTAACTTTTTGTTTTGACAAACAAAAGTAACTTTCCAGCTTTTAAGGTAGATTTTGGTGGCCTCTGAAGCTGTATAACTTTGTAGATTATATCATGCTTTTGCACATAACTTGGTATCTTTTTGTTTTCTGAGGATGTTGGAACCCTGCCGCTCGTCCTCTTTGGATTTGCTTTATTGTTTGTAACTTGGATCTTTTGAGGTTATGGCTATGTGGGTCCGACTTATTTTTCGGTTTTCTCGCTCTTGCTTATATTTCTGATGATTTATAACCGATTTCTTCAAGTCGGTCCTCCGAGTTGTTTTGGTAGCCCTTTGTCCCGTCTTTTTCAGGGGTTACCTTTGTAACTTGCTTTGTAGTAGGGCGACTTCTTTACGTCGTCCTTTTCTAAGTTATTTAGTAATCCTCTTTCTTGGATCTTTGTCAGATCTCTTTCAGGGATTGCTTTTATAACTTTTTAGTAGTAGGAGTCCGACTTCGTTATGTCGGTCTCCTTTAAGTTATTCTTGTAGTCCTCTTTTCTGGACCTTTGTCAGGTCTCTTTCAGGGATTACTTTTATAACTTCTTAGTAGTAGGAGTCCGACTTCGTTATGTCGGTCTCCTTTAAGTTATTCTTGTAGTCCTCTTTTCTGGACCTTTGTCAGGTCTCTTTCAGGGATTACTTTTATAACTTCTTAGTAGTAGGAGTCCGACTTCGTTATGTCGGTCTCCTTTAAGTTATTCTTGTAGTCCTCTTTTCTGGACCTTTGTCAGGTCTCTTTCAGGGATTACTTTTATAACTTCTTAGTAGTAGGAGTCCGACTTCGTTATGTCGGTCTCCTTTAAGTTATTTTTGTAGTCCTCTTTTTTGGACCTTTGTCAGGTCTCTTTCAGGGATTACTTTTATAACTTCTTAGTAGTAGGAGTCCGACTTCGTTATCTCAGTCTCCTTTAAGTTATTTTTGTAGTCCTCTTTTTTGGACCTTTGTCAGGTCTCTTTCAGGGATTACTTGTATAACTTTTTCATTTTGGGCTGACTTTGTTATGTCGGGCCCTTCTAAGTTAAAGTAATCCTCTTTAATAGGGTTGGCCAGACCTCTTTCCAGGGTTTACTTATAACTTGGGTTGACTTGGTCCAACTTCTCAACGTCGGCCAGTCTTTAAGTTATTATTTTAGCAATCCGCAAGACCTCGTCAGGTTCTTTTTTAGATCACTTTCGATAACTTCTTACATTATTCTGTGTTCATCTTTGCCGATTTGTAGAAAGTGGTTGTCATCTCTAGATCGTCTTTTAGGTGAATCGCGTTTTCACCTTTATCGGACGGTTTTCTTTATCGTGATCGTGCAGTGAAATTGCTTTTCACTTTCTGCCGATCTGTTGCTTTATAATCGGACAATGAATGCTTCAGATTAATGCGTCTTGAAATCTTGTAGAATATCTAAAATATATATTTTATTCAAAGGAAAGTGCAAATATATACATGTGGGAATTTTTCATCCCTTTATGTCGAATAGTGTTTGAGTCTCAACTTGGTGCCTTATTAAAAAACCTTTTCAGGAAAAAGAGTGCATCCAATAGTGAGATCTTTTACTCTTCTAGCTGTAGTACCTTCTTAGGTTGCAGGCGTGCCATGATCTGGGAAGCTCTCATCCATCGAGTTTGGATAGTCTGTAGTAGACCTTCCCAAGTACTTTTACAACTCGGTAGGGTCCTTTCCAGTTTGCTGCCAACTTTCTTTCTCCTGGTCGAGTTGTTCCAATATCATTTCGGATTAGGATGAGATCGTTCTCCGTGAAACTTCTCGGCACTACATTTTGATTATATTTGGAAGCCATTTGACGTTTTAGTGCTTCTTCCTTGATCCGAGCTCTTTCCTGGATTTGACGTAGTAGGTCGAGTTCTTCCTTCTAAAGTTGAGAGTTGGCCTCTTCATTGTAGTGGACTACTCTGGGTGACCCTTCCTCGATCTCTACTGGGATCATTGCCTCTACTCCGTATGCTAGTCGAAAGGGTGATTCATTTGTCGTGGAGTGTGGCATTGTTCGATATGCCCATAGGACTTGCAGAAGTTCTTCGGCCCAAGCTCCCTTTGCATCTTGTAGTCTCCATTTTAACCCAGCCAATATGACTTTGTTGGTAGCTTCGGCCTGTCCATTGGCTTGAGGGTGTTGGACGGAGGTGAACTGGTGCTTTATATTCAAGTCGGCTACTAGTCTCCTGAAGCCTGCGTCTGTGAATTGAGTGCCATTGTCTGTGGTGATGGAGTATGGAACCCCGAACCTCGTGACAATGTTCCTGTATAGGAATTTTTGGCTTCTTTGAGCGGTGGCATTGGCTAGGGGCTCTGCCTCAATCCATTTTGTAAAATAGTCTACTCCGACTATGAGGAATTTTACTTGTCCTGATCCCTGGGGAAAGGGTCCGAGAAGATCAAGTCCCCATTTCACAAATGGCCAGGGCGAGGTTACACTGATGAGCTCTTCTGGCGGGGCGATGTGGAAGTTGGCATGTTTCTGACATGGTGGACATGTCTTTACAAATTCTATAGCTTCTTTCTGTAGGGTTGGCCAATAAAATCCCGCTCAGAGTACTTTTTTGGCAAGAGCTCGTGCTCCGAGATGGTTGCCGCACACACCGCCGTGTACTTCTTCTAGCACTTCCTTTGTGTTGTTGGTCGGCACACATTTTAGTAGCGGTATTGATATCCCTCTTTTGTACAGGATGTTGTTTATAATAGTGTAGTACTGTGCCTCCCTTTTTAATCTTTTCGCCTCTTTTTCCTCCGTGGGGAGCGTCTCTGCTTTGAGGTAGTTAATTATGGGGGTCATCCATCCTTGGTCCTGACTTGTTATGGCTAGGATTTTCTCCTCCGAAATTGATGGGTTCTATAGCATTTCCTGGATGAGACTTTTATTGTTGCCCCCTGGTTTGGTGCTGGCTAGTTTTGAGAGTGCGTCAGCTCGGGCGTTTTGTTCGCAGGGTATGTGGCAGATCATATATTCCCCGAGTTGTCCGAGCTGTTCCTTGGTTTTATCCAAATACTTTTTCATGCTAGGATCTTTGGCTTGATAGCTCCCTGTTATCTGCGAGGTGACTACTTGTGAATCGCTGTAAATGTTGAGTTTTTGAGCTCCAACCTCTGTAGCCAGCTTCAAACTGGCTAATAATGCTTCGTATTCCGCCTGGTTGTTTAAGGCCGGGAACCCGAACTTGAGGGAGAGCTCAACTTGGGTTCCTTGGTTGCTTTCTATTATCACGCCTGCGCCACTTCCAGTCTTATTTGAAGAACCGTCCACGTAGAGATTCCATTCTGTGGGGGTTTCCAAGGCGTCTGTGAATTCTGCGATAAAATCGGCCAGATGCTATGATTTAATGGCCGTCCGAGCTTCATATTGGAGGTCGAATTCTGATAACTCGACTGCCCATTGTAAAATTCTGCCTGCTAAATCCGTTTTTTGCAATATTCCTTTTATGGGCTGGTTGGTTCGAACCTTAATGGTGTGAGCCTGGAAGTCCGGGCGAAGTCGTCGAGATGTTAGGATGAGAGCATAGGCAATCTTTTCTATCTTCTGGTAGTTCAGCTCGGATCCCTGTAGCGCTTTGCTAATGAAGTAGACGGGTTGTTGCCCACTTTCGTCTTCTCTGACTAGTGCTGAGGCTATTGCCCGGCTTCCTACTGCGAGATATAATATGAGCGGTTCTCCTTCTCGTGGTCGAGATAACATAGGCGGTCGTCCTAAGAACTCTTTGAAGTCTTGGAAGGCTTGTTCACATTCTGTCATCCATTCGAACTGCTTTCCCTTTCTCAACGTAGCATAGAAGGGGAGAGATCTTATCGCTGCCCCTGCTAAGAATCTGGATAGGGCGGCCAATCTTCCGTTGAGTTGCTGCACTTCTTTGACGCAGGTGGGGCTCTTCATGTTGAGTATGGCTTGGCATTTGTCCGGGTTTGCTTCAATTCCTCTTTGTGTGAGCATGAAACCTAGGAATTTACCTGCTTCTACCGCAAAGGTGCATTTTGCAGGATTGAGTCGCATGTCGTGCCTTCTTATAGTGTCAAACACTTGAGTCAGGTCAGACAGTAATGTGTCTTCGCTTTGTGTCTTTATCAACATGTCGTCCACATAGACTTCCATGACTTTTCCGATGTGGTCTGAGAAGACTTTGTTCATCAACCTTTGATAAGTAGCACCTACGTTCTTGAGGCCAAAGGGCATCACGATATAGCAGTAATTTGCTTTTGGTGTTAAAAACGAGGTCTTTTCTTGATCTGGTGGATACATGGGGATTTGGTTGTATCCCGAGTATGCGTCCATAAACGAGAGGTATCTATATCCGGAGGAAGCATCTACCAGAGTGTTGATACTTGGGAGTGGGTAAGGATCTTTTGGGCAGGCTTTGTTGAGATCGGTGTAATCGGTACACATTCGCCACTTCCCATTTGATTTTTTCACCAAGACGACGTTGTCTAACCATAGTAGATACTTGACTTCTCTTATGAATCCTGCTTCCAGTAGTACCTGTACCTGCTCTTCCACAGCTTGGGATCGCTCTGGCCCCAGCTTTCTTCGTCTCTGCTGCACCGGCTGAGATCCTGGATAGACCGCCAACTTATGGCACATTAGCTTGGGATCTATACCTGGCATGTCTGCGGCTTTCCATGCGAATAGATCGATGTTTTCGCGTAAGAATTGTATCAGTAATTCTTTTAAGTCTCCTCTTAGGATTGTTCCGATATTAGTTGTTTTGTCCGAGGTGTCTCCGATCTGAACCTTCTCTATCTCGCCTTCTGGCTGCGGACGGAGTTCCTCTCGTCGCTGCACTCCACCAAGTTCAATTGTATGAAAATCTTCTCCTCTGCCTCTGAGGTTTAGACTTTCGTTATAACAGCGGCCCGCCATCTTTTGATCTCTTTTATTGTAGCTATCCCTTCTGTAGTTGGGAATTTCATGCATAAATGTGGGGTCGAGACTATTGCGCCGAGTTGATTGAGTGTTGTCCGACCTATTAGAGCATTGTAGGCTGAACTTACGTCGACCACAATGTAGTCTATTTTGAGGGTCCTGGATTGGTTCCCTTTTCCGAAAGTTGTATGTAGTGATATGTATCCTAATGGTTGTACCGGAGTATCTCCCAGTTCGAACAGACTGTTCGGGTATGCCTTAAGCTCCTTGTCTTCTAGACCGAGTTTGTCGAAAACTGTTTTGAATAAGATGTCGGCGGAGCTTTCTTGATTTATTATTGTGCAATGGAGATTGGCATTTGCCAGTATGATGGTAATGACCATGGGGTCGTCATGTCCCGAGATAATTCTGGATGCGTCCTCTTTAGTGAACGTGATTGCAGGGATGTCGGGTGCTTCTTCCTTTCCTTCGACATGATATACTTCTTTGAGATATCTTTTACGAGATAATTTGGAGATTCCTCCCCCTGCGAATCCGCCATGTATCATGTGGACGTGTCTTTCTGGTGTATGAGGTGATCATGCGGTTCGTCCGATATCTTCGTCCCTTCGTCTCTTTCTTTGATCATCATCTCGGGTTGCTAGAAACCGATCTAGTTTTCCTTCCCTCACCAGCTTTTCTATGATGTTCTTTAAGTCGAAGCACTCATTGGTGGAGTGACCTCGCACTCGATGGTATTCACATTACTCATTCCGATTTCCTCCCCCTCTTTTGCCTTTGAGTGGCCGAGCTGGGGGTATTTTCTCCGTGTGGTAGACTTCTTTGTATACATCAACTAGGGATACCTTGAGAGGAGTGTAATTGTGGTATTTTTTGATTTTCTCCCCTTGCCGATCTTCTTTTCTTTTGGATTCCTTGTCTTTATCTCGGTAGGGGACCCCGGATTTGGAGGTTTCTCCTAACCGAGTGTTTTCTTCCATGTTGATGTATTTTTCTGCTCGCTCCTGTACTTCATCTAAGGAGGTAGGGTACTTCTTTGATATAAATTGGCTAAAAGGTCCCTCCCGTAGGCCGTTGATGAGTCCCATGATGGCGGCCTCTATTGGTAAGCTTTGAATGTCCATGCATGTTTTGTTGAATCTTTCCATGTAGTTGCGGAGGCTCTCCCGTTCTCCTTGCTTGATCCCTAGTAAACTGGGGACGTGCTTAGCCCTATCTTTCTAGATGGAGAATCGGGCCAGGAACTTTTTGGCCAGGTTGTCAAAGTTTGAGATGGACTTTGGAGGTAAGTTGTCGAACCATCTGATTGCTGTCTTTGTGAGAGTTGTTGGAAAAGCTTTGCAACGAACGGCATCTGAGGCGTCGGTAAGGTACATTCTGCTTCTGAAATTGCTGAGATGATGGTTGGGATCTGTGGTGCCATCATACAAAATCATATCCGGGAGCTTGAAGTCTTTTGAAATTTTGGTTTTCATGATTTCCCTGGTGAATGGATCTTGTTCTTTGCGTGAATTTTCCTCAGGAGTGGTCCGAGGAGCTTTTGATTTGAGATCGGCTTCTAATTGCTGTAGTTTTTCTTCCAATTCTCGATGTCGTTGTACCTCTCTTTGCAAATCCTTTTCGATCTCCCGTTGTTGTTGGGTTTCTCTCTCAATTTGCTTTACGCGATCTTGAAGCGCTTCTATTTCTCCCGGATTTGGTGAGTTTTTGTCTCCGTTGGATTCCGGAGCATCCTTCAATGTAGTGTCCACGTTCTTGTGCGATGTTCTGTTTTCTAGATCTGAGTCATGGTCGTTGTCATGGCCGTCCGCCATGGTGTTGGGATGACTTCCAGGTTCCCCGACAACGACACCAATGTTCCGAGGGTTACCTAAAACTGTAGGTCAATCTCGGATGAGATCTTCTGTACTGGTCGAAGATGACGTGTCCGGCTGGTAGGTGGCGGCCGAAGCTGTTGTGTTCGACTTGTTGGACTTGCTGCACTGCTGATCCTTGGCCACCGGAGGGTGGAGGGTACCTGTAAGAGACTCCGATGCTTAAGCAGGTTTATTGTAGAATCAGAGTATGAGTTATACTTGGGTGCTCCAGTGTATTTATAGTAGTGTGGGCTGGCCTTTCTGATAAGATAAGTTAGTTATCTTATCTTATCTTATCTTATTTAGGGTGAAGTCAGCTTATCTTCAAGGGAACCGCCTTTTATCTTTATAGGCTTGGATTGCCTGTGGATGTAGGTCGTGTTCCTCTATTTGGGCCCTTTGTTGGGCTTTCTTGTCGATTTGGCCGACCTCTTTGAGAAGAGGTCGGATAGCCTGACCTGAAGAGGTCGGTCGCTTTGTCGCCAATCATCCCAGGTCGGGTAGCGCGACCCAGGGTATGAACCCCCGATATCTCCTTCCAGATGTAGTCGGTCTTCTCCGATGGAAAGAATTTATCTAGAAACTATCTTCTCAAGAAATCCCAATTGGTCACAATCTCATCCGGTTGCGAATAAAACCATGTTTTCACTTGCCCCTCAAGAGAGAAGGGGAAGGCAAAAACCATAATAGCCACCTCATCGGCTCCATGCCTTCGAGCCCTGGAACAAGCAACTTGAAAATCTATTAGATGTCAGATGGTGTCTTGACCCGGCAACCCATGATACTTAGGGAGTAGATTTATCAAGCTATTATTCAACTCAAAGTTTGGATCAAGGTTGGGATACCTTGCTTGCAAAGGTTGAAGTATGATATCCGGAGCCCCTTGTTCATGCAAAGTGATCCGGCGTGGCTCTGCCATGTATGGTTCACCTGTGGGATGCAAAGATGTATTAGTAGTGCCAACAGAAGAATAGGAAGTAGCGGACTCCAAGTCACTCTCGGTGCCGTCTAGTAATTCGGTATGTTCCTCAAGGAAGGCCGAAGTACTAGCCGTATAGTCCAACCGTCGTCTAGCTTGCCGAGTGTATAACAAAGTTCTTTCAATCTCAGGGTCAAACTTGGCTAAGCTAAAATTCGGTTGAGACCGAATCATCAAACGTGGGAGTCATAGCACATGTATAAAAGAAATCTAGACTACAACTAAGTATTGAAAGCAAGTAAACTATCTACACTATTCACATATTCACATAACCAATATCAAGGCATAACTTGCAACCATTCCCCGGCAACGGCGCCAAAAATTTGATGTCAAGGATCTTTACCGGTTCGGAATTCCACAAAATATTTTTGTTGTCAGTATAGTCCAAACCGATAGTCAACTCTCGAATCAAATTTTAAGGAATTGGTTGTCACAAGTTCAACCACAATAAAAGTAACCGAAGTATTCAAACCTCGGATCGTCTCACAAGGAATGGGCAAACATGTGCATCAACATTGGTTAGAATTCTGGAGTTGCAAGTCATGAACAAGAAATTAGATTAAAAGGCTTTACAAACAAGAAATCTTAAAGTGCAAGAAATTAATTCAAGTGACTAAAACAAGATATGAGCAATTTCAAACTAACAAGAGAACATTTAATATAATTCTACTCTAAAACTATCAAGCAACTATAACTAGAATCAAGCAATTGAAATTTTTGATTTTCAAATATGAATAATAAAAGCAACTCTTGGCTAGGCATGGGAATTGGGATCACTATCCTTGTCTAACTACCATATCTTGACAATTATGAGGAACCAAACTCACTAAGTCTACCTCTAAGAGCTTTAAGTACGTAATATTTACTCCTAAGCTTGAGGTACGTCAAGTGGTTTGATCAATCTCAACTCATAAGTCCCAATTCAACTACCAATTAACTTAGTAGTGAATTAGTGTCAATGGGTATCAACTTGACCACTAAGGGTTCTCAAATCACCAAACCAATTAGACCCAATGACTCAAGTTTTCCTAATTCTCTTAGCCTAGGCCAAGAGTAAAGAAAACTACTCCATAATCAAAGGAAATATTTCATCAAACACATGGTAAGTATTACTAAAAGACATATTCAAAATGCAATTAAATTGAAATTAACAAGTACCCACTAACAATTATTAATGTAAATTCACTCAAACAACACAATTAATCATGGAAATCATCATCATGACATTAACAATTCAAGATCCACAAGATTCACAAAATGGGTAAAAAGATGACAATTGACAAGAAAACATAAATCTAACACAAGATCTAAAAAAAATTATAATGAGAAATTCAAATTAAGTAATCAAAACTAGAAATCAACGAAATCCAATTCAAAATTCAACAAGGGAAGATCAAATCAAACTAGATCTAGAGAGGAATAAAGGTTTCTCTCTCTAGAAGAACAAAAACCAAAAACTAGTTAAAATTGTGTCTACGTGTGAATGAATGATCCCCCCCTTTCCCTCTACCATCCTTGGGTCTTTTTCATGCAGAACCAGCTTGAATTTGGGCTTGTTGAGCCTCAGAAATCGCCAGGCACGATTTTCTTTAATGAGGTCACGTGCAGCTCATCATACGTACGCGCCATGCACGCGTGCGCGTCGATGGAGATTTCGTTAATCCACGTGGATCCGCCAATCTTCACACACTAATTCCACTTTCCGCACCCACGCGTGCGCGTGCGCGCCGATGCTGAATTCCCCAAAATTCAATTCTTCATGTTCCTTCCACTTGTGCATGCTTTCTTTCTTTCTTCTAGGCCATTCTAGCCCTGTAAACTCTGAAATCACTCAACAAACACATCACGGCATCAAATGGTAATAAAAGATGATCAAAATATGGCAATTTTAAGGCAAAAGAAGCATGTTTTCTATCATGAAGCAATATTAGGAAGAGAACACAAAACCATGCAATTCTTGTGAATAAGTGCAGAAAATATTGACAAAACCCTTCGAATTCTACACAATATAAACCACAAAATTGGGGTTTATCAAAGGTGTGTCTCCCTTGCCATGCCAGAAATACGCCAGAGAAAAACCAGGATGAAGGTGCTTGTGGGCATGTCTCCCATACCATGCCAGAGACACGCCAATGATACACCCTTGTTGAAGAAGTATGGGATGTCCTCTGGGAAGTTAGCCCAATGTGCCACTTCCCAGGTATGCCAGAGGCGCGCCAACCTTGAGAAGTGATGGAAGCTTTGACGGTGAATTAATGCCAGTCTAGAATTTCTCAATAATAGAATCTCGTTGCAAGCATATTCTAGACCGATGTGTAACCCTCAATCAAAGTTTAAAAGGTTGTCATAATACAATCCAAAATAACTAGGAGTAGAATCACGGGTCGTTCTCCCTAGGAATTGCAATCAAGTACTCAATTATTGGCTATGAGGGAAATCGGGGGTGAGATAGCAATTGACACAAAATTAAATAGCAAGAAAGTAAATGGCAATAAACTAACAAAGGAAAGAAAACTCAAATGGTAAAAACTTGGTGCGGAATTTCTAACCACAACTAACCGGCAAGTGCACCGGGTCGTAGCAAGTAATACCTCGGGTGAGTGAGGTCGATCCCATGAGGATTGATAGACTAAGCAACAATGGTTGATTAATTTACTTAGTTAGACAAGCAGAAAATGGTGTTTGAAGGTTCAAAAACATTAACAGTAAATTCAGAATATTAATAAAGCAAGCAGTAAACAGGTTGTGAATAATATATGGAGAAAACAGTTAAGGCTTCATAGTTATCTATTTTCCGGATTGACTTTTCTTACTAACTATTTTAATCATGCAAGATTTAATTCATGGAAAACTGTATGTGACTAAACCCTAATTCCTTAGACCATTTTAGTCTCCTCTAAAATTCATCAACCGCCAAAATTATTGAAGAAGAGGAAGTGGTTGAGGACTTAGGAGATGCGGAACCTCCATGGGAAACTCAAGTCATAGAGCCTCCTTCCAAGACGTTTGAATTTGATGTTGAAGAGGGTGTACAACCTCCAAGGCATATCATGGTTGAAGAGGAAGAGGTTAGTGTCACAGAAGTGTGTCAAGAGGTGGAGATCATCAAAGAGGAGCCCAAGAGAGTGAAGCATACATTTGCAAGGCCGTCACTGGAGATACTTTCCCCCAAGCCATTACCATCCAACACAACATTCGAATGGGTAAAATTTTTATCCTTAAGCTGCACCTTCTTACATGAATATGGTCTGCTTGAAACGGATGGACAACTTAGAGCTATCTGCGGTTTAAGAGTAAAAGGGAGATGGTTAGCGGTTGGCAACAGCATCCTAGGTTCGTTATGGTTGGAAGCTTAAGGCCTAATTGCAAGGTTGGTATAATTCTCAATTCATTGGGTCTAGGAGGGTGCTTGAGTGCTTAAATGAGAATTCCAAGGCTAAACCACCCG
Source organism: Arachis ipaensis (assembly GCF_000816755.2). Classification (NCBI taxonomy): domain Eukaryota; kingdom Viridiplantae; phylum Streptophyta; class Magnoliopsida; order Fabales; family Fabaceae; genus Arachis; species Arachis ipaensis. Next base: position 60,224,206 of record NC_029791.2, read on the forward strand.
GATGGAATCATGATGATCAACTTAAAGACGGGTGTAGAAACAAGATTTGGGATCCCGGCATACAAGATGATCAACTTTGGGAGCTCGAAGCTTGTGAAGAACTTTATCAAGGCTTGGTGAATTCACTTGGAGATGTTAGGGCTTATTGAAAGTCCAAGCATTGGTGGAAGTTTCAAGACCAATTCAAGCACAAGCCACCATGACAAGGAGCTCACCAAATGTCCAACTTAAGGACTTTAACTAAAAGTGCTAGGTGGGAGACAACCCACCATGGTATAATTGTTCCTTTTCATTCCTAGTTTTATTTTATTTTGTTTTTATCAGTATTCATTCATAATTTCAGCATAATCACTTGCATTCTGCATAAAAAAATTGCAAATGATGCGTAAGCATCGATGACGCGGACGCATCCCATGCAAGTTCACATTATTAATAAATGGGGTAGTGAGTTGCGATGAGATGCGCGGGAGGGTGCCTGGCGCACATGCCAACCCACGCGCACGCGTGCTGCATGCGTACGCGTTCCCTGCATTTTTTCCAAGCCACGCGTAAGTGTCCTTGACGCGTACGCGTGGGCTTGCCAATCGGCGTAAAGAGTGAACAGAATAGAGAGTTGGGCTGTCACTATGCTAGAATCGCGCGAGCAGTCACGCGTACGCGTGACTGACGCTCACGCGTCAGTGTGCATGTTTGACCACCCACGCGTACACGTGGGCGATGCTTATGCGTCGCATGGCCGTTTCTGTTTTTACGCGCACGCATGCTGCACGCGCGCGCGTCGCGCCTTGTTTTTCATTTCTTACTTCTTTCTTCTCTCCTTTCTTATTCTTTCTTCCTCCTTCCTTACTTTCTTCTTTTTCATTTCTTTAACTTCTCATCTTTATTCTCTTTCTTTCTCTTTTACATATTGCATTTGCATACCTTCCTTCATTGCATTTTAATTTTGTTCATGTTTTTATTTTCTCTTCTAATTTCCTATTTTATCATTGATGTTAAATGTTCTTACTCAATTGTTGCATTTTTCTCTTACATTATTCTGATGCTTCGTGACTTGTTTTATTATGATTGGGTAATATTATTTAAGTTAATGCTAATCTTTTATGATACGTGTATTTCTTTTGCATTGACATAAACTTATATTGTCTTTTATGACCCACTCTCTCTTCCCTTTTGTTGCAATTTTTGCACTATTGATATGCCATTTTCTTCTATTACTTTCTCACTTGCATGTTGCAGCTACCATGTACTTGAGACTCTCGTTATTTGGCATTAACCCACCCATATTTTATTTGTTTTCTATCTTTGTTCCTGGGTTACTTTTCCCCTTTTTCCTCTTCTTTTAGGATGGCCACCGAGAAGGAAAAGGAAAAGATTCTAAATGGGGCACAAACAAGTCCATCTGCACAGTCTTTGGAGAAACGCATCAATTGTAGCCACCCGTCCACTTGCACATCTTTGCATGCACCGAGGACGGTGCAATCTCTAAGTGTGGGGAGGTCGATACCGACTTCCGTGGGTTAGTTACTTCCTTTTTCAACGCCAATGTTTAATTTTTCATTGTTTAATTAGTTGTTGCATTTGCATGTTTGATTGCATATTTGTTTGATTTTGTGCATGTTCTTCTACCACTACTTGGTTGGAGTGATAAGTTCTTTTTCAAGACCCTTTTTATAGCATTTCACTAATTTAAATTAAATTTTTTTTTGTTAAACTTGTTGAAGATTGTAATTTGGAACATGGTTTATAGCTAAAAACACACAACCTGTGAGATTTTGAGCTTAATTATATGGTTACATTATTTAATCATGATTTTTATTTTTGTGTATTTTCTTCTCTATGATTGCAATCTATAGTTTGTTCCATTCTATATGTCCATTGTTTAGTGTATATTCATGCATACATATGATTGAGGCCATCATTTGTTATTAACTCACTTACCCAAAATAGCCTACCATCTCATTCACCTTTGATTGCCACTTTGAGCCTTTTAACCCCCATTTGTTCTGTATTTTACCACATCACTAGCCTTAAGCGAAAAAATAATTAATTACCCCAATTGGATCTTTGGTTGGCTTAAGATAGAGATTGTGTGTCAACTAAGTGTGGGGAATTGTGGGAACTTGGGTTGATGGGAATGTGTTATGTTTTTACTGACAAATATTAGGAATTTGGGAGCCTACTCATGTGAAGTCAGAAAAAAATACCATATGCATTGATATGTTATGTTTGCTTTCATGTTAAAAAAATAAATAAAATAAAATAAAATAAAATAAAATAAAAATGAAAATAAAAATAAAAATAAATAAATAAATAGGGGACAAAATTACCCCAGTGTTAAGATTAATAAAAGATCAATGCATATGTGATGAAATTAAAGAAAATTTGATACATGAGTATGTGAAATATACAAAAGCGAGATTTTGGGTAGCTAGGTATGACTTTAGAGATATATAGAATGTATGTATATTAGGTGAGAACTTAGGTTAGTCAAAGACTCATATCATAGCTCACTTGGCCATACATATATCCTCACCCCAACCTTAGCCCCATTACAACTTTAAAAAGCCCTCATGATGTTTGCATTTGTACATTAAATATTTGTTGATTGGTTAGATGAAGAACAAAGTTTTAGAAAGCATGACTAGAGGAGATTAGAGTGAATTAACCATAGAGACTTGAGCGATTAGAGTGCATATACACTTCCAGTGAGGGTTCAATGCTTGATTCTGTGTTCCCGGCTTTCATGAGCTATCTTCTTACAAGTTTACTTGTCTCTTATTGTGTGATTTAAATTAGTGGAATCTGATTTATGTTTGTCTTGGAGAATTTGTTTACTTTTAACCAAGTAGGTAGAAGTATTTTTGTATTTAGTTGCATTCATATAGATAGGTTGCATTTCATAAGTTTTACCATTCCTCTTCACTCCTTTATAGCTTCTCTTGAGCTTAGCATGAGGACATGCTAATGTTTAAGTGTGAGAAGATTTGATGCACCACTATTTCGTGGTACATTTTGTACTTAATTGAGTAGATTTTATCCATTAAACTCACACTTATGCATATAAATTGCACATTTTACATTTTCCTTCCTAATTCTGTGGTTTGATTGAAAACATGCTTCTTTGGCCTTAAAATTGCTAATTATTAATCTTCTCTTATTACCATTCGATATCGTGATATGTGTGTTAAGTTTTCTCAGGCTTTATAGGACAGGAATGGCTTAGAGGATGGAAAGAAAGCTTGTGAAAATTGAAGGAACACAAGAAACTAAGGAGATAACTAGCAAAGAATGACGTGCGCGCGTACCTGACGCGTGCGCGTGACTTGGTGTATTCCATAGCGACGCGTGCGCATACCTGACACGTACGCGTAACACGCAAAGAAGACCATCGATGCGTACGCATGACTGACACATACGCGTGACATGTGCCACATGCAGAAATTGCAAAAAGCACCGGGGGGCGATTTCTGGGCTCCTTTTGGCCCAGTTCTAAGCCCAAAAATACAGAATAGAAGCTACAGAATGGGGGAATCATTCATTCATTGATTCATACAACATTGATTCACATAATTTTAGGTTTTAGATGTAGTTTTCTAGAGAGAGAGATGCTCTCTCCTCTCTCTAGGTTTTAGGATTTTAGGTTTAGCTTTTGTTAATCTCAGATTTCTATTTTACTTTAATTTAGTTTTCTTCTACTCTTATTAGTTCTAGAACTTTAGTTTATCTATTTCTCTTGTTGGTTTATTTATTTTTCCAATTTAATTTATGAACCCTTCATGTTAGATTCAATTTCCTATTTAATGCAATTTGAGGTATTTCATGTTTATTGCTTCTTGCTTTAATTGTTATCATTGATGCTTGCAATTGTTGGTTTTAGATTTTTCATTCCCTATTACTTTTCAATGCTTTTATGTTGTGCCTTCCAAGTGTTTGACAAGATGCTTGGGAGGGTTTTAAGTTAGATTTTTATATTCTTGACTTTGGTTGAGTAATTGGAGACTCTTGAGTTATCAAACTACTTTGTTGATTGATAATTGAAATTTGCTAGTTGATTTGGATCCCTCTAAAGCTAGTCTTTCCTTAGGAGTTGACTAGGACTTGAGGAATCAAATTGATTCATCCACTTGAATTTCCTTCATAGTTAGAGGTTAACTAAGTGGTAGCAATGGACAATGGATGTCACAATCGAGAAGGATATATAGGATAGGACTTCTAATTCTCATACCTTTCCAAGAGCTTTCTTAGCTATTAGTTTACCTTCTTGCAATTTACTTTTCTTGTTCCTTATTCAAAACCCCAAAAAGATACTTTTTCATAACCAATAATAACTACACCTCCCTGCAATTCCTTGAAAGACGACCCGAGGTTTGAATACTTCAGTTATTATTTTTAGGGGTTTGTTACTTGTGACAACCAAATTTTTGTATGAAAGGATTCTTTGTTGGTTTAGAAACTATACTAGGTTGGAGTTGTCAGGCAAGGTTCAATATGATTGCATGCTCAAAGTTGAAGTGCAAGGATTGGTGTCGAGCTCGATTGAATGGGTCTAGAAAACTGTTTGGATGCCTTAGTGAGAATTCAGATTGCTTGCCACCCGGTTGGAACAATGATGATCAATACGAAGATGGGTGCAGAAGCAAGGTTTGGGACCCCGGAATTCATTCTAACAATCAACACTCCTGGGGCCTTGTCGCTTGCTTTAACTTGCTCGAAGGCTTTATGTGCCTAGTTTGGGACCCCAGAGGCTATTGGAATTGCAAATATTGGAGGAGATTCCTGGATGAGTTCAAGCACAAGCCACCATGACAAGGGGCTCACCAAATGTCCAACTTAAGGACAATAAATAAAAGTGCTAGGTGGGGGACAACCCACCATGGTATGATCATCCATTTTTATTCTTAGTTTTATTTTATTTTATTGTTATCAGTGTTCATCCATAATTTCTGCATCATCACCTACATTCTGCATAAAAAAAATGCGAACGACGCGTAAGCGTCGATGACGCAGACGTGTCCCATGCAAGTTTGCAGTATTAATAAATGGGGCAGAGAGTTGAGTAGAAGACAAGCGGGAAGGGTGCGTGGAGCACAAGCCACCCCACGTGTACGCGTGCCTCACGTGTATGCGTCCCCTTCTAATTTTTCAACCCACGCGTAAGCGTCAGCGACGCGTATGCGTGGGCATGGAATTCGGCGTAAAGAGCAAATTGACAGAAAGTTGGGATGCCATTGTGCTGGAATCGCGCGAGCAGTCACGCGTATGCGTGACTGACGCTCACGCGTTAGTGTGCATGTTTGACCACCCACGCGTACGCGTGGGCGACGCTTACGCGTCACATGGCCGTTTCCGTTATTACGCGCACGCGTGCTACACGCGCGCGTCGTGCCTTGTTTTTCATTTTTTACTTCTTTCTTCTCTCATTTCTTATTCTTTCTTCCTCATTCCTTACTTTTTTCTTTTTCATTTCTTTAACTTCTCATCTTTATTCTCTTTCTTTCTCTTTTACATATTGCATTTGTATACCTTCCTTCATTGCATTTTAATTTTGTTCATGTTTTTATTTTCTCTTCTAATTTCCTATTTTATCATTGATGTTAAATGTTCTTACTCATTTTTGCATTTTTCTCCTGCATTATTCTGATGCTTCGTGACTTGTTTTATTCTGATTGGGTAATATTATTTAAGTTAATGCTAATCTTTTATGATATGTGTATTTCTTTTGCATTGACATGAACTTATATTGTCTTTCATGACCCATTATCTCTTCCCCATTGTTGCAATTTTCTGCGCTATTGATATGCCATGTGCTTCTACTGTTTTCTCACTTGCATGTTGTAGCTACCATGTAATTGAGACTCTCATTATTTAGCATTAACCCAACCATATTTTATTTATTTTCTATCTTTATTTTTGGGTTACCTTTCTTCCCTTTTCTTTTCTTTCAGGATGGCCACCAGGAAGGGAACCAAAAGACGTTTCAATGGGTCGACAGACAAGTCCATCTGTACAATCTTTGGAGAAAAGCATCAGTTGTAGCAGCCTGTCCACTTACACATCTTAGCATGCACCGAGGACGGTGTAATCTTAAAGTGTAGGGAGGTCGATACCGACTTCTGTGGGTTAGTGATAAACCACTATTTTATGGTTTATATTATGTTTAATTGTGTGGTTTTATCATGATCCTTACCCACTTATTCATTAAATTAGCATGAAATTATAATTCCTTCCTGAATTTATAACATGTTTGAAAACTGCTTCCTAGAGACTTTAATTATATATTTTTAATTCTCCTTTATTCCATTCGATGCCGTGATCTGTGTGTTGAATGTTTCAGACTTTATAGGGCATGAATGAGTTGGAGATTGGAAAGGAAGCTAACAAAAATGGAAGGAACACAAGAATTTGAGGAGATAACCAGCGAGAAGTGACGCGGTCGCATGGCTCACGCGACCGTGCGAAGGAGAGCAAATCGCAGTGACGCGGCCGCGCGGATTGGAAAAGCTCAAGCGGCGCGGTAGCGTGGACGACGCGAACGCGTGGCAAGGAAAAGCGCAGATGACGCGTCCGCATGGATGACGCGATTGCGTGACATGTGCGATCTGCATAATCTGCAGAATTCACTGGGGGCGATTTTGGACCTTATTTCGACCCAGTTTTCGGCCCGGAACAGCAGACTAGAGCCAGAGAATATGCAGAAACAAAAGACAACATTCATTCTACACAGTTTTCAGTTTTAGATCTAGTTTTACTCCCTTAGGTTTCTCTCTCTAGGTTTAAGAATTTTAATTTTCAATTGGTCTTAGCATTGGAACATTGAGAAGAGTTATTTTCCTCATCAAGACTTCGTCATTCTAGTTCGTTTTCTTAACTTGGTTTTATTCTTCCATGTTCTTCGCTTTGTTCAATTTTGTTATTTGAATACTTTCATGATTATTTAATACAAGGATTATTTCTTCCATTTTAATTTATTTTTCCATTCCAATAATCATGTCTTCTTTTAATTCCCTTTCATGTGTTATGGATTTATTATTTACAATGAGTGAGTAGTTCCCTCACTTGATGGGGAGTTGATTGAAAGGAACTCTTGAGTTGGAAGGATTGAAAGAAAATTTGTAATTGGGTTAACTGTTGGATTGTTATCTAATCACTAACACCAATCCCTTTGAACTAAGTGGGTTACAACTCGTGAATAGATCTAGCATTCCAACTTGTTTAACTTTCCTTTACCTAGTAAAGGATAACTAAACAGAACAACCATTAATTATAAATTAATCCTGAGATCATTCCATCAATAATAGAGATTCCAACTAATCAACTCCCAGTCAAGGCTTTTATTCATATTATTTGAATTTTCTCAATTTAATTTTCCACCTACTTAACTCAACTTCTTGGAACATCTGATTAATAAAATAGCACACTTTTCTGCAACTCGTTGGGAGACGACCTGGGACTTAAACTCCCAGTAACTTTTAATTTAAACTCTCTGTGACATATTTCTAAATTGATAGGCAGATTTTCGGTGAGTTAAGAGCTATACTTGCAACGTAACTATTTTAATAATTTTTAATTCGCCAACTTCTGTGTCTCATCAGTTAGTTAATTCCTATTTCAACACCAATGTTTAATTTTCCTTATTATATTAGTTGTTGCATTTGCATGTTTGATTGCATGTTTGTTTGATTTTGTGCATGTTCTTCTACCACTACTTGGTTGGAGTGATAAGTTCTTTTTCAAGACCCTATTTTATAATATTTCACTAATTCAAATTAAAAATTTGTATCGAACTTGGTTGAAGATTGTAATTTGGAACATGAATTATAGCTAAGAACACACAACCTGAGAGATTTGAGCTTAATTATATGGTTACATTATTTAACCATAATATTTTATTCTTGTGTGTTTTCTTCTCTATGATTACAATCTATAGTTTGTTCCATTCTATATGTCCATTGTTTAGTGTATTTGCATGCATAAAAATGATTGAGGCCATCATTTGTTATTAGCTCACTTATCCCAAATAGCCTACCATTTCAATTACCTTTGTTTGCCACTTTGAGCCTTTTAATCCCCAATTATTCTTTATGTTACCACATCACTAGCCTTAAGCGGAAAAACAAGTAATTACCCTTATTGAATCTTTGAATTTATGATAAAAGAGAGAGAGAGAGAGAGAGAGAGAGAAAAAAAGAGAAAAGAAAAGAAATAAATGAGTAGGGGATAAAATCACCCCAATGCTAAGTTCAATAAAAGATCAATGCATATGTGATGGAATTAAAAATTGATACATGAGTATGTGATGCAAAAGTGGGATTTTTGGGTAGCTAGGCATGATTTTAGAATTATATAGAGTATGTGTGTGTGTTAGGTGAGAATTTAGGTTAGTCAAAGATTCAAAGTATAACTCACTTGGCCATACATGATTTTGTAATTGGTTGTTTGGATCTAATACTCCTTGCTAGTTTTCTATGTTTTTATGTTATGCCTTCCAAATGTTTGATAAAATGCTTGATTGGAATTTAGTGTAGATTTTTCTCCTCTTGGCTTTGGTTGAGTAATTGGAGACTCTTGAGTTATCAAACACCTTTGTTGGTTGATAATTGAAAGTTGCTAGTTGATTTGGATCCCTCTAAAGTTAGTATTTCCTTAGGAGTTGACTAGGACTTGAGGAATCAAATTGATTCATCCACTTGACTTTCCTTTATAGTTAGAGGTTAACTAAGTGGGAGCATGATGAGCGGATAATTTATACGCTTTTTGGCATTGTTTTTAGTATGTTTTTAGTAGGATCTAGCCACTTTTAGGGATGTTTTCATTAGTTTTTATGTTAAATTCACATTTCTGGACTTTACTATGAGTTTGTGTGTTTTTCTGTGATTTCAGGTATTTTCTGGCTGAAATTGAGGGACTTGAGCAGAAATCAGATTCAAAGGTTGAAGAAGGACTGCTGATGCTGTTGGATTCTGACCTCCCTGCACTCAAAGTGGATTTTCTGGAGCTACAGAACTCGAAATGGCGCGCTTCCAATTGTGTTCGAAAGTAGACATCCAGGGCTTTCCAGCAATATATAATAGTCCATACTTTGGCCAAAAATTGACGACGTAAACTGGCGTTCAACGCCAGCTTTCTGCCCAAATCTGGCGTCCAGCGCCAGAAAAGGATCCAAAACCAGAGTTGAATGCCCAAACTGGCACAGAGACTGGCGTTCAACTCCACAAATGGCCTCTGCACGTGTAACACTCAAGCCCAAGCCCAAACACACACCAAGTGGGCCCCGGAAGTGGATTTGTACATCAATTACTTACTCATGTAAACCCTAGTAGCTAGTTTATTATAAATAGGACCTCTTACTATTGTATTAGGCATCTTGGAACGCATTGTTCTTAGACCATGGGGGCTGGCCACACGGCCATGCCTGGACCTTCACTTATGTATTTTCA
>NC_029791.2:60233796-60266247 GCF_000816755.2 Arachis ipaensis
AATTATATATTGTTAATCTCACACAAGTACAAAGAACAGGACAACACAATTTCGTGCACCAAGTTTTTGGCGCCGTTGCCGGGGATTGTTCGAGTTTGGACAACTGACGCTTCATCTTGTTGCTCAGATTAGGTAATTTTCTTTTTATTTTCTTTTCAAAAATTTTTCAAAAAAATTTTTTCAAAATTTTGAAATCTGTTTTCGAAAAAAATAAAAATGTTTTCAAAAATAAATTATTCTATGGCTTCAAAAATTTTTAAGAATGAATTCTAGTGTTTCATGAAATATGTTGAATCATATCTGGCTGTAAAGCCATACCCAAACTACTTTGGGATTGGTATTCAACTAATCACTTCAGCCCATTGTAATTATATGTTGCAGCCTCGCTGGCTGTAAAGCCATGTCTAAATTTATTTGGACTGAGGCTTGCAATTGGTTATCAAGAGCAAGCTAGTTGGAGCTAATCCACCTGCTACTGTTCCTGATCTACCCGCTGTTGATCCACGATCACCTGCTGAAGCTTGGCTGGCCATTGGCCATGTCTAGTGTTTTGGACTGGAGCTTTCATTGAAAGCTTGGCTGGCTAGTGAGCCATGTCTAATTCCTGGACTGAAGCTTTAGACTAACATGGCAAGATTCCTGGAATTCATATTAAAAATTTTGGAATCCTTATTTTTCTCTTAAATTTTCGAAAAATATAAATAAAAATCCAAAAAAAAATTAGAAAATCATAAAAATCAAAAATATTTTCTGTTTCTTGTTTGAGTCTTGAGTCACATTATAAGTTTGGTGTCACTTGTATATGCATCTTGCATTTTTTCGAAAATATCATGCATTCATAGTGTTCTTCATGATCTTCAAGTTGTTCTTGGTAAGTCTTCTTGTTTGATCTTGATGATTTTTTGTTTTGTGTCTTTTCATGTTTATCATATGCATTCTTGAATTCTTAGTGTCTAAGCATTAAAGAATTCTAAGTTTGGTGTCTTGCATGTTTTCTTTGCATTAAAAAATTTTCAAAAATATGTTCTTGATGTTCATCATGACATTCAAAGTGTTCTTGGTGTTCATCTTGACATTCATAGCATTCTTGCATGCATCACATGTTTTGATCTAAAAATTTCATGCATTGCATCTTTTAAGTGTTTTTCTCTTGCATCATAAAAATTTCAAAAATAAAAAAAAATATCTTTCCCTTTTTCTCTCATCAAATTCGAAAATTTGGATTGACTTTTTCAAAAATTTTAAAAATCAAATTGTTTCTCATGAGTCAAATCAAATGTTCAATTTGAAAATCTTATCTTTTTCAAAATCTTTTTCAAAAATCAAATCTTTTTCAAAATTCTTAGTTATTTTCGAAAATTCCAAAAATATTTTTCAAAAATCTTTTTCTTATTTTTATACCATATTTTCGAAAATAACAATAACAATTAATGTTTTGATTCAAAAATTTGAAGTTTGTTACTTGCTTGTTAAGAAAGTTTCAAACTTTAAGTTCTAGAATCATATCTTTTGATTTCTTATGAATCAAGTCATTAACTGTGATTTTAAAAATCAAATCTTTTTCAAAAACTAATTTCTATCATATCTTTTCAAAAATATCTTCTTATCTTATCTTTTTCAAAAATATCTTTTCAAAATATCTTCTCTAACCTCCTGGGACGTCCAGTGATCAATAAGGAGCTTCCCTCTGGGGAATCAAAGGACTCTGAGGCTCATCTAGAGACCATAGAGCTTCCATTGAACCTCCTTATGCCCTTCATAAGCTCTGATGAGTATTCCTCTAAATATAAAAATTGAAAACGGAATCAAAAACAGCAGAAGAAAAATCACACCCTGGAGGAGCATCTGTCTGGCGTTCAAACGCCAGAACAGAGCATAGTTCTGGCGCTGAACGCCCAGAACAAGCATGGTTCTGGCGTTCAACGCCAGAAATGGCATCAAATGGGCGTTGAACGCCCGAAATGGGCACCAACCTGGCGCTGAACGCCCAGAGTTGTGTGCAAGGGCATTTTACATGCCTAAATTGGTGCAGGGATGTAAATGCCTTGACACCTTAGGATCTGTGGACCCCACAGGATCCCCACCTACCTCATCATCCCTCTTTCCATTCATGATCATCCCTTCTTTTTTCCATTTACCACTCACATCCATACACCCACTACCTTCAAAAATTCAACATCTCTCTCCCACCCAATCCCACCCATATGGCGCCGAACACACACTCCCATCCATCTCCTCCATATCTTCTTCTTATTCTTCTATTCTTTCTTCTTTTGCTCGAGGGCGAGCAACATTCGATGCTGTTGGATTCTGACCTCCCTGCACTCAAAGTGGATTTTCTAGAGCTACAGAACTCTAAATGGCGCGCTTCCAATTGCGTTGGAAAGTAGACATCCAGGGCTTTGCAGCAATATATAATAGTCCATACTTTGGCCAAAAATTGACGACGTAAACTGGCGTTCAACGCCAGCTTTCTGCCCAAATCTGGCGTCCAGCGCCAGAAAAGGATCCAAAACCAGAGTTGAACGCCCAAACTGGCACAGAGACTGGCGTTCAACTCCACAAATGGCCTCTGCACGTGTAACACTCAAGCCCAAGCCCAAGCACACACCAAGTGGGCCCCGGAATTGGATTTGTACATCAATTACTTACTCATGTAAACCCTAGTAGCTAGTTTATTATAAATAGGACCTCTTACTGTTGTATTAGGCATCTTGGAACGCATTGTTCTTAGACCATGGGGGCTGGCCACACGGCCATGCCTGGACCTTCACTTATGTATTTTCATACGGTAGAATTTCTACAGAGCAATAGACAATTGATGTCACAATTGATAAGGATAGCTAGGATAGGACTTCTAGTTCTCATACCTTGCCAAGAATTTTCTTAATTGTTAGTTTATTTTCCTGTCATTTAAATTCTTTGTTCAACATTTAAAAACAAAAAAAATATACTTTTCCATAACCAATTATAAGTACACTTCCCTGCAATTCCTTGAGAGACGACCCGAGGTTTGAATACTTCAGTTATTATTTTTATTAGGTTTGTTACTTGTGACAACCAAATTTTTGTATGAAATGATTCTTTGTTGGTTTAGATACTATACTTGCAACGAGGATTTATTGTGAAATTCTAAACCGTCAAAAATCCGTTCATCAGTCTCCTTTTCCTGCAATTTACAAAACTAAAGCACTCAAAGTAGTGTCTCGACAATATTCATAATTTTCTCAATATCAAACAATTTAAACCAAAAATTGTTCATTTCTAACAAGAATTAATTGAGAAATTAAAGCAAATGATGCTATGCATCACAAACACCAAACTTGAATCTTGCTTGTCCTCAAGCAAGCTAGAGTTATATGTAGTTGTTGTTCTTAGACTATTTCTTTGCTTGAAGAAAGCTTAAAGTCTATGTAATATAATTAAGAACTGATGATATAAATTGAGTATGCATCCATACATGAATTTTACTTATTGTTGATATTTGTATTTGAAACTTCTAGAGCTTGAGTGTAACACCCTAATTATCCTAAGCCTTACCTCTAGCCGTAAAGCAAAGGTTAATCAAAGGTTACGATAATTCTAAGGCTTATACATTTTATATATAGAAGTAAATAATATATTCTAGAAGCCCGATGAGGGATTTAGCTCAAAAATAGAATTACAAAAGCGCGAAACGTTCACACGAAGCTAACGCACAAGACACAAGGTATATATGTAAGAGAATAGAACATATATATATATATATATATATAAGAGTATAATAATCATAGGAAACTAGCCGCAGCCTGCGGAGTTTAAGCCGACTAGTTACAAACAGAAAAATACAAAGTTTTGGAGTTAAAACAGCTTATACAACTTATCTCTCAACTAAGCCTCTAAGGCCATAAAGATAAATATACAAAGAGATGTGAGAGTAACTACAACAAGGTAAAATAGAGATAAACTAAGGAGAAACCATACTCTGCTCTGTCACCATATCCGCAATCTCATCGAGGTGGATTTGTAACCTGCGTCTGAAAAAAAACAACAACATATGGTATAAGAACCGGAGGTTCTCAGTATGGTAACAGTGCCCAATAATATAATATGTAAGGCTCCAGGACGCCGAAGGCAATCCTAGAACTTCACATCGCATACAGATATTCAAGCTTAACGTCAATAAATATATAAAGAACTTAAACCATAAACTGGGTTATCTAAACTTAGGGGATTTCTAACTAATACTAATCACACCACTGTATCCCACAGCCTTCACCAACCTAACCTCTGTGCGAACACCTCGCCACTGCCTACCTAACCTCCTCAGAACCAGACAAACACAGATAAAGCAAGCAAGGAAAACACAAGTAGCATTCAGATATATAACAAGTAATACAAGAAGCAAGTAGGCATATTATACAATTAGGCAAACTCAAGTAATCAAAGCAAGCAAACATATAGAAGATGCATATGATGAATGTCTGTCCTATTAGATGTGATATCACATATCGGTTGTAGTGCCAAACCCGACAAAAAATCCAGTCGACAACTGCCGGATTAGTCTCTCTATTGCGCATAAGGAGGAATAATTCCGAGGGATGAGTGCCCTACCACCTTCTACTTTAAGAGGGAAATATTCCGAGCGAGCGTGCCCTACCACCTTCCTCTGGTTGCCGCATGATTCCGTGGGTTAGTGCCCTACCACCTTGCAATGAGAGAGAAGTCGCATTCTCAGGAGGAATAATTCCAAGGGATGAATGCCCTATTACCTTCTCCCTTTCCGAGTGAAACATTCTAAGGGAGCGTGCCCTACCACCTTCCTCTTGTTGCGAGAAATATGAGTGAGAAGCCCAGCTTCACCTCTCACATCCGAACGTAGGCGGGAGACTGCTACAGCCCCTACGACAGATAACAAAACATATCATAATCACAAATTCAATCTCAGGGGCTAGTGCTCATAGCACCCTTCCACTCATACTCATTCCATTAACCATAATCATTCATTTCCAAGTTCTCAACTCATCACAACCATCACCAATATCATAAATATTCCATTCCGAACTCATTGGTTTATCAGTTTTCTCATCTCATTGTTGGTAATCACCAAGTTCACTACTCCTCCTTTTCTCTCAAACCAAACTCATCCTCAATACACCAGAATCCTAAACCTCCGTTTGCTAACTGTTCAAAGTAAAAACCAAATAAAATCTCCTAGGATCTTCTCCCATGTTTGATACCCGAAAATAAGCCCAAGAGTTTTAAAATGGTGTCACAGAAGTTTTTACAAGCTTGTTGGAAAGGTGAAATAGTTGAAAACAAAAACTTAGTTTGAAAACCAGGGCATGTGCGTATACATAGGGGTGTGCATGCGCACGCCCAAAGAGAGTTTTAGAAAGTGTGCGTACGCATAGGGGTGTGCGTATGCACAGGTACCAAATTTTACAATTCTGTTCACTCGCACAAGGCGTGTTAGCGCCCCCAACAGACTGACCTTCCCAACGTGTGCGTGCGCACAGGGCTGTGCGTGTGCACAGGTTGTAAAATGGTATACGAAATTGTTACTCTGAGGTGGTAAAATTTATTGTTCGTTCTCTCCCTAGTAATGGCACCAATAACTGGTACACAATACCATGGTCCAGACATAACTTCACAACTTCGCACAACTAACCAGCAAGTGCACTGGGTCGTCCAAGTAATAAAACCTTACGTGAGTAAGGGTCGATCCCACGGAGATTGTTGGTACGAAGCATGCCATGGTCATCTTGTAAATCTCAGTCAGGCGGATATCAAATGGTTATGGAGTTTTCGAATAGTAATAATAAATAAATAGAAAATAAAGATAGAAATACTTATGTAATTCATTGGTGAGAATTTCAGATAAGCGTATAGAGATATTCATTCAATCTAAGAGATCCAAGAGATATTCATTCAATCAAATAGCTTATACCACGAAGATTCTGATTAAGAGATCCAAGAGATATTCATTCAATCTAAGGTGGAACGAAAGTGGTTGTCAGGCACGCGTTCGTAGGGGAATGATGATGATTGTCACGTTCATCACATTCATATTGAAGTGCGAATGAATTTCTTAGAAGCGGAATAAGTTGAATTGAATAGAGAAACAGTAGTACTTCGCATTAATTCGTGAGGAACAGCAGAGCTCCACACCTTAATCTACGGAGTGTAGAAACTCTACCGTTGAGAATACATAAGAGATGAAGGTTTAGGCATGGCCGAGAGGCCAGCCCCCAACGTGATCAATATGATCTAAAGATGAACTAAAAATCATAAGATGATCCGAAGATGAAAATACAATAGTAAAAAGTCCTATTTATACTAAACTAGTTACTAGGATTTACAGAAATAAGTAATTGATGCATAAATCCACTTCCGGGGCCCACTTGGTGTGTGCTTGGGCTGAGCTTGAAGTTTACACGTGCAGAGGTCATTCTTGGAGTTGAACGCCAATTTGTAACGTGTTTCTGGCATTCAACTCTGGTTCGTGACGTGTTTCTCACGTTTAACTCCAGACTGCAGCATAGAACTGACGTTCAACACCCTTTTGTGTCG
This sequence comes from Arachis ipaensis, assembly GCF_000816755.2. NCBI lineage: Eukaryota > Viridiplantae > Streptophyta > Magnoliopsida > Fabales > Fabaceae > Arachis > Arachis ipaensis. The sequence continues at coordinate 60,240,349 of NC_029791.2, forward strand.
TCTAAACTCGGCCAAAGTATGGACTATTATATATTTCTGGAAAGCCCTGGATGTATACTTTCCAACGCAATTGAAAACGCGCCATGTTGAGTTCTGTAGCTCCAGAAAATCCACTTTGAGTACAGGGAGGTCAGAATCCAATAGCATCAGCAGTCCTTCTTCTACCTCTGAATCTGATTTTTGCTCAAGTCCCTCAATTTCAGCCAGAAAATACTTGAAATCACAGAAAAACACACAAACTCATAGTAAAGTCCAGAAATGTGAATTTAACATAAAAACTAATAAAAACATCCCTAAAAGTAACAAGATTTTACTAAAAACATACTAAAAATAATGTCAAAAAGCGTATAAATTATCTGCTCATCACAACACCAAACTTAAATTATTGCTTGTCCCCAAGCAACTGAAAATCAAATAGGATAAAAAGAAGAGAATATACTATAAATTCCAAACTATCAATGAAACATAGCTCCAATCAGATGAGCGGGACTTGTAGCTCTTTGCCTCTTGAATAGTTGCTCTTGCCTCTTGGTTTTAAGAGCTTTTGGCTTTTTCTGCTTGCTTTTTCTTTTTCTATTTTTTTTTGCAAGCTTTTGTATTCACTGCTTTTTCTTGCTTCAAGAATCATTTTTATGATTTTTCAGATTATCAAATAACATGTCTCCTTGTCATCATTCTTTCAAGAGCCAACATATTTAACATTCTTAAACAACAACTTCAAAAGACATATGCACTGTTCAGGCATTCATTCAGAAAAACAAGAAGCATTGTCACCACATCAATATAATTAAACTAAGTTCAAGGATAAATTTGAAACTCATATACTTCTTGTTCTTTTGAATTAAAACATTTTTTATTTAAGAGAGGTGATGGATTCATAGGACATTCATATCTTTAAGACATAGTTACTAAATACTAATGATCATGTAATAAGACACAAACATGGATAAGCACTTAACATAAAGAAAACGAANCAGATGCTTGTTTCTGGCGTTCAGCGCCAGCTCTTCCTCAGTGTGCATTTTTGGCGTCTAAACGCCAGGATGCTGCTTGTTTTTGGCGATCAACGTGAGATCCATGCTCTGTTTTGGCATTGGATGCCAGCCAGATGCTCCTTACTGGCGTTTAAACGCCAGTAAGTCCTTCCTCCAGGGTGTGATTTTTCTTCTGCTGTTTTTGATTTTTATTCAATTTTTTTAGTTGTTTTTGTGACTCCACATGATCATGAACCTATGAAGACATATAACTAATAAAAAATATAATTAAATAAAAATTGGGTTGCCTCCCAACAAGCGCTTCTTTAATGTCAATAGCTTGATAGTGGGCTCTCATGGAGCCTCACAGATGTTCAGAGCATTGTTGAGACTCCCCAACACCAAACTTAGAGTTTGGATATGGGAGTTCAACACCAAACATAGAGTTTGGTTGTGGCCTCCCAACACCAAACTTAGAGTTTGACTGTGGGGGCTCTGGTTGACTCTATTTTGAGAGAAGCTTACTGTGCCTCTTTTCCATGTTTACAGAAGGATGTCCTTGAGTTTTAAACTCAAGGGAGTCCTCATTCAATTGAAGGACTAGTTCACCTCTGTTAACATTAATCACAGCTCTTACTGTGGCTAGGAAGGGTCTTCCAAGGATGATGGATTCATCCTCATCCTTCCCAGTATCTAGGATTATGAAATCAGCAGGGATGTAAAGGCCTTCAACCTTTACTAATATGTCCTCTACTTGTCTATAAGCCTATTTTCTGGAATTGTCTGCCATCTCAAATGAGATTTTAGCAGCTTGTACCTCAAAGATTCCCAGTTTCTCCATTACAGAGAGTGGCATGAGGTTTATTCCTGACCCCAGGTCACATAGAGCCTTCTCAAAGGTCATGGTGCCTATGGTACAAGGTATTAGGAACTTTCCAGGATCCTGTTTCTTCTGAGGAAATCTCAGTTGATCCAATGCATTTAGTTCGTTGGTGAACAGGGGAGGTTCATCTCCCCAAGTCTCATTACCAAATAAATTGGCATTCAGCTTCATGATTGCACCAAGGAACTTGGCAACTTGCTCTTCAATAACATCTTCATTCTCTTCAGAAGAGGAATACTCATCAGAGCTCATGAATGGCATAAGGAGGTTCAATGGAATCTCTATGGTCTCTAGATGAGTCTCAGATTCCTTTGGTTCCTCAGAGGGAAACTCCTTATTAATCACTGGACGTCCAGGAGGTCTTCCTCACTAGGATTCACGTCCTCCTCCTCTTCTGTGGTTTCGGCCATGATGGTCATTTCAATGGCCTTGCACTCTCTTTTTGGATTTTCTTCTGTATTGCTTGGGAGAGCACTAGGAGGGGTTTCAGTGATCTTCTTACTCAGCTGGCCCACTTGTGCCTCCAAATTTCTAATGGAGGACCTTGTTTTATTCATAAAATTCAGAGTGGCCTTAGATCGATCAGAGACTAAGTTTGCTAAATTAGAGGTATTTTGTTCAGAGTTCTCTGTCTGTTACTGAGTGGATGATGGAAAAGGCTTGCTATTGCTAAACCTGTTTCTTCCACCATTATTAAAGCCTTGTTGAGGCTTTTGTTGATCCTTCCATGAGAGATTTGGGTGATTTCTCCATAAGGGATTATAAGTGTTTCCATAGGGTTCACCCATGTAATTTACCTCTGCAATTGCAGGATTCTCAGGATCATAAGCTATTTCTTCAGAAGATGCCTCTTGAGTACTGTTGGATGCAGCTTGCATTCCATTCAGACTCTGAGAAATCATATTGACTTGCTGAGTCAATATTTTATTCTGAGCCAATATGGCATTCAGAGTATCAATTTCAAGAACTCCCTTCTTCTGAGGCATCCCATTATCCATAGGATTCCTCTCAGAAGTGTACATGAACTGGTTATTAGCAACCATGTCGATGAGTTTTTGAGCTTCTGCAGGTGTTTTCTTTAGGTGAATGGATCCACCTGTAGAAGTATCCAATGACATCTTAGCTAATTCAGATAGACCATCATAGAATATATCCAGGATGGTCCATTCTGAAAGCATGTCAGAAGGACACTTTTTGGTCAGTTCCTTGTATAGAAGAAAAGAATGTAATGTAAAGAAGGGAAGTAGAGAAAATTCGAACACAGATGGAAGAGGGGGTTCGAATTTGGGTGCGATGAAGTGTTAGTAGATGAATAAATAAATAGAAGGAGATGAGAGAGAAAGAGGATTTTCGAAAATAAAATTTTAAAAAGGGGTTAGTGATTTTCGAAAATTAGGAATGAAATCAAGTTAAAATAAAAAATTGAAACAATTAGTTAATTAAAAAAAATTTTGAAAAAGAGGGAGATATTTTCAAAAATTAGAGAGAGAGAGTTAGTTAGGTTGTTTTGAAAAAGATAAGAAACAAACAAAAAGTCAATTAGTTAGTTGAAAAAGATTTGAAAATTAATTTTGAAAAGATAAGAAGATAAGAAGTTAGAAAAGATATTTGAAAATCAAATTTTTGAAAAAGATAAGATTTTTAAAAAAGATATGATAGAAAGATACGATTAGAATTAGTTTTGAAAAAGATTTAATTTTTAAAATCATAATTAATGACTTGACTCACAAGAAATCACAAGATATGATTCTAGAACTTAAAGTTTGAATCTTTCTTAACAAGTAAGTAACAAACTTGAAATTTTTGAATCAAAACATTAATTTTTGATGATATTTTCAAAAATATGATATAAAAATAAGAAAAAGATTTTGAAAATATTTTGAAAAAAGATTTTTGAAATTTTCAAAAATAAATAAAAAAAATGGAAAAGATATGATTTTTGAAAAAGGTTTGAAAAAGATAAGATTTTTAAATTGAAAATTTGATTTGACTCATAAGAAACAACTAAGTTTTAAAAAGTTTTGAAAAAGTCAACTCAAATTTTTTAAATTTATGAGTGAAAAAGGGAAAGATATTTTTTTGATTTTTGAATTTTTAATGATGAAAGAGAAAAACATGAAAATGATGCAATGCATGAAGATTTTGAATCAAAACAATGAATGCATGCAAGAATGCTATGAATATCAAGATGAACACCAAGAACTTATTTTTGAAAAATTTTCAAGAAAAGAAAAACACCAAACTTAGAAATTTTTCATGTATAGATGATGAGCGGATAATTTATACGCTTTTTGACATTGTTTTTAGTATGTTTTTAGTAGGATCTAGTTACTTTTAGGGATGTTTTTAATAGATTTTGTGTTAAATTCATATTTCTGGACTTTACTATGAGTTTGTGTGATTTTCTGTGATTTCAGGTATTTTCTGGCTGAAATTGAGGGACTTGAGCAGAAATCAGATTCAGAGGTTGAAAAAGGACTGCTGATGCTGTTGGATTCTGACCTCCCTGCACTCAAAGTGGCTTTTCTGGAGCTACAGAACTCGAAATGGTGCGCTTCCAATTGCGTTGGAAAGTAGACATCCAGGGCTTTCCAGCAATATATAATAGTCCATACTTAATTCCCTTTTGATCCGGCAACAGCACCAAGTTTTTGGCGCCGTTGCCAGGGATTGTTTGAGTTTGGACAACTGACGGTTCATCTTGTTGCTCAGATTAGGTAATTTTCTTTTTATTTTATTTTTCAAAACTTTTTCAAAAATCTTTCAAAAATATTTTCAAAAAAATTTCTCCTGTTTTCGAAAAATATAAAAATATTTTCAAAAATTTTATTCAAAATTTTTAAGAATGAATTCTAGTGTTTCATGAAGCATGTGAAGCCTGGCTGGCTGTAAAGCCATGTCTAAATTCATTTGGACTGAGGCTTGCAATTTGTTATCAAGAACAAATTAGTTGTTGCTCATCCACCCGCTGCTGATCCATGATCACCTGCTGAAGCTTGGCTGGCCATTGGCCATGTCTAGTGTTTTGGACTGGAGCTTTCATTGAAAGCTTGGCTGGCTAGTGAGCCATGTCTAATTCCTGGACTAAAGCTTTAGACTAACATGGCAAGATTCCTGGAATTCATATTAAAAATTTTGGAATCCTTATTTTTTCTTTTTCATATTAGGGAAAGGAGTAAGACTGATTGGATGAAGATAGCAGGAAAGCAGAGGTTCAGAGGAACGAAAAGCATCTCCATTCGCTTATCTAAAATTCCTACCAATGAATTACATAAGTATTTCTATCCCTATTTTATTATATTAAATTCGAAAACACCATTATCACTTTATATCTGCCTAACTAAGATTTGCAAGGTGACCATAGCTTGACTGAGGCTTGCAATTTGTTATCAAGAACAAATTAGTTGTTGCTCATCCACCCGCTGCTGATCCATGATCACCTGCTGAAGCTTGGCTGGCCATTGGCCATGTCTAGTGTTTTGGACTGGAGCTTTCATTGAAAGCTTGGCTGGCTAGTGAGCCATGTCTAATTCCTGGACTAAAGCTTTAGACTAACATGGCAAGATTCCTGGAATTCATATTAAAAATTTTGGAATCCTTATTTTTTCTTTTTCATATTATTTTCGAAAAAAAATCCAAAAAAAATTAGAAAATCATAAAAATCAAAAATTTTTGTGTTCTTGTTTGAGTCTTGAGTCATATCATAAGTTTGGTGTCACTTGCATATGCATCTAGCATTTTTCGAAAATATCATGCATTCATAGTGTTCTTCATGATCTTCAAGTTGTTCTTGGTAAGTCTTCTTGTTTGATCTTGATGATTTTTTGTTTTGTGTCTTTTCATGTTTATCATATGCATTCTTGAATTCTTAGTGTCTAAGCATTAAAGAATTCTAAGTTTGGTGTCTTACATGTTTTCTTTGCATTAAAAATTTTTCAAAATTGTGTCTTGATGTTCATCATGACATTCAAAGTGTTCTTGGTGTTCATCTTGACATTCATAGCATTCTTGCATGCATTCATTGTTTTGATCTAAAAATTTCATGCATTGCATAATTTTTATGTTTTTCATAAAAAATTCAAAAAAATCAAAAAAATATCTTTCCCTTTTTCTCTCATCAAATTCGAAAATTTGGATTGACTTTTTCAAAAATTTTTAAAATCAAATTGTTTCTCATGAGTCAAATCAAATTTTCAATTTAAAAATCTTATCTTTTTCAAAATCTTTTTCAAAAATCAAATCTTTTTCAAAATTCTTAGTTATTTTCGAAAATTCCAAAAATACTTTTCAAAAATCTTTTCTTATTTTTATATCAAATTTTCGAAAATAACATAATCAATTAATGTTTTGATTCAAAAATTTGAAGTTTGTTACTTGCTTGTTAAGAAAGATTCAAACTTTAAGTTCTAGAATCATATCTTGTGATTTCTTATGAATCAAGTCATTAATTGTGATTTTAAAAATCAAATCTTTTTCAAAACTAATTTCAAATCATATCTTTTCAAAAATATCTTCTTATCTTATCTTTTTCAAAAAAATATCTTTTCAAAATATCTTTTCTAACTTCCTAACTTCTTATCTTTTCAAAATTTGTTTCAACTAACTAACTAACTTTTTGTTTGTTTCTTAACCTTTTCAAAACCACCTAACTAACTCTCTCTCTCTCATTTTTCGAAAATATCTCTCCCCTTTTTCAAAATTTCTTTTTAATTTATTAATTATTTTAATTTTTAAAACTTAATTTTCGAAAATTACTAAATATTTTTCAAAAACTATTTTCAAAAATCACTAACTCCTTTTTCAAAATAATTTTCGAAAATTATTCCTCCCCCATCTCATTCTAATTATTCATTCATATCCTAACATCTCATCTCACATCTCTTCCATTCGTACAGTTGCATTTCTTCCTTTACATCACATTCTTTGTCTCCCCCTTCTCTTCCACTCACAAAGGGATCTCTATATTGTGGTATAAAGGATCTCTATTATTATTATCATTTTTCTGTCCATTCTTCCTTGTCATATGAGCAGGAGCAAGGATAAGAACATTCTTGTGAGGCTTATGGACAAGTAGAGGATGTATTAGTAAAGGTTGAGGGCCTTTACATACCTACTGATTTCATAGTCCTGGATACTGAAAAGGAAGAGGATGAATCCATCATCCTAGGAAGACCTTTCCTGGCCACAGCAAGAGCTGTGATTAATGTTGACAGAGGTGAAATAGTCCTTCAATGGAATGAGGACTCCCTTGTATTCAAAACTCAAGGATCTCCCTCTGCAACCATGGAGAGGAAGCTTGAAAAGCTTCTCCCAAAGCAGAGTCAACCAGAGCCCCCACAGTCAAACTCTAAGTTTGGTGTTGGGAGGCCACAACCAAACTCTAAGTTTGGTGTTGAACTCCCATATCCAAACTCTAAGTTTGGTGTTGGAGAGTCTCAACAAAGCTCTGCACATCTGTGAGGCTCCATGAGAGCCCACTGTCAAGCTATTGACATTAAAGAAGCGCTTGTTGGGAGGCAACCCAATGTTTATCTAATTCTTATTTTTATTGTTTTTTCATGTTTTCTTAGGTTCATGATCATGTGGAGTCACAAAATAAATATAAAAATTGAAAACGGAATCCAAAACAGTAGAAGAAAAATCACACCCTGGAGGAGCATCTGTCTGGCGTTCAAACGCCAGAACAGAGCATAGTTCTGGCGCTGAACGCCCAGAATGGGAGCATCCTGGCACTGAACGCCCAGAACAAGCATGGTTCTGGCGTTCAACGCCAAAAATGGCAGCAAATGGGCGTTGAACACCCAAAATGGGCACCAACCTGGCGCTGAACGCCCAGAGTTGTGTGCAAGGGCATTTTACATGCCTAAATTGGTGTAGGGATGTAAATGCCTTGACACCTCAAGATCTGTGGACCTCACAGGATCACCTCAGGATCTGTGGACCCCACAGAATCCCCACCCACCTCCACTCACTCTCTTCTCTCTTCTCAATCATCCTCTATTCCCAATAAACACTCTTCCCTAATTAACCCTTTACCACTCACATCCAAACACCCACTTTCCTTCAAAATCCAACATCTCTTTCCCACCCAATCCCACCCATATGGCCAAATACACATCTCCCTCCATCTCCCCCATATCTTCTTTTTCTTCTTCTATTCCTTCTTCTTTTGCTCGAGGGCGAGCAACATTCTAAGTTTGGTGTGGTAAAAGCATAGCTTTTCTGTTTTTTTTTCCATAACCATTGATGGCACCTAAGGCCAGAGAAACCTCTAGAAAGAGAAAAGGGAAGACAAAAGCTTCCATCAAGGGACTATAGCTCAGTGGTAGAACATTTGACTGCAAATCAAGAGATCCCTGAGATACCTCGGGGGATACATATTCTTCCACACAACTATTGGAAGCAACTAAGGGTGGAACATCAAGAGCACTCCATCATCCTTCATGAAATCAGAGAAGATCTAAAAGCAATGAAGGAGTTGCCACTGACAACGGTGATGCCCTTGCATAAAGCCAGCCAGGGAAAGGAGTAAGACTGATTGGATGAAGATAGCAGGAAAGCAGAGGTTCAGAGGAACGAAAAGCATCTCCATTCGCTTATCTAAAATTCCTACCAATGAATTACATAAGTATTTCTATCCCTATTTTATTATTTTAAATTCGAAAACACCATTATCACTTTATATCTGCCTGACTGAGATTTACAAGGTGACCATAGCTTGCTTCATACCAACAATCTCCGTGGGATTCGACCCTTACTCACGTAAGGTATTACTTAGACGACCCAGTGCACTTGCTGGTTAGTTGTATCGAAGTTGTGACAATTATGAATTAAGATCAGAGCACCAAGCTTTGGAGCCATTACCAGGATTTGTTCGAGCCTGGAGATCACAATTTCGTGCACCAATAGACACTATGAATGCAATAATGCATATGAAAAACAAGAAAAGACACAAAACAAGAAAATATGAAGATCAAACAAGAAGACTGGCCAGGAACAACTTGAAGATCATGAAGAACACTATGAATGCATGAGTTTTCGAAAAATGCATAAAATTTTTTAGAAAAAATGCAATTGACACCAAACTTAAAAATTGACTCAAGACTCAAATAAGAAACACAAAATATTTTTGATTTTTATGATTTTATGATTTTTTTTTGGATTTTTCGAAAATTAATGTGAAAAAGAAAAATAAGGATTCCAAAATTTTTAATATGAATTCCAGGAATCTTGTGCTCTTTAGCCTAAAGCTCCAATCTGAGGGTTAGACATGGCTTACTAGCCAGCTAAGCTTTAGAATACACATCAGTCAAACAACAGCAGATGGATTAGGAACAACTAGCTTGATCTTGTGATGATGGTTTGGGAGCCTCAGTCTAAAAGAATTTAGACATGGCTTTGCAGCCAGCCAGGCTCCAACATGCTTCATGAAACACTAGAATTCATTCTTAAAAATTCTAAAATAATTTTCGAAAACAAAGGAAAAATTTTGAAAGATTTTTGAAAATTTTTTTTTTGAAAAGAAAATAAAAAGAGAATTACCTAATCTGAGCAACAAAATGAACCGTCAGTTGTCCAAACTCGAACAATCCCCGGCAACGGCGCCAAAAACTTGGTGTTGTTGCCGGATCAAAAATTTGGCACTGATGTTACCGGACCAAAACTTGTCAAAAACTCGAACAATCCCCGGCAACGGCGCCAAAAACTTGGTAATGCGAAATTGTTACTCTGAGGTTGTAAAATTTGTTGTTCGTTCTCTCCCTGGTAATGGCGCCAATAACTGGTACACAATACCATGGTCCAGACATAACTTCACAACTTCGCACAACTAACCAGCAAGTGCACTGGGTCGTCCAAGTAATAAAACCTTACGTGAGTAAGGGTCGATGCCACGGAGATTGTTGGTATGAAGCATGCTATGGTCATCTTGTAAATCTCAGTCAGGCGGATATCAAATGGTTATGGAGTTTTCGAATAGTAATAATAAATAAATAGAAAATAAAGATAGAAATACTTATGTAATTCATTGTTGAGAATTTCAGATAAGCGTATAGAGATGCTTTCGTTCTTCTGAACTTCTGCTTTCCTGCTGTCTTCATCCAATCAGTCCTACTCCTTTCCATGGCAAACTTTATGTAAGGGCATCACCGTTGTCAATGGCTACATCCCATCCTCTTGTTAAAAAGGTCCAAATGCTCTGTCATAGCACGGCTAATCATCTGAGGTTCTCGATCATACAGGAATAGGATTCACCCTCCTTTTGCGTCTGTCACTATGCCCAGCACTCGCGAGTTTGAAGTTCGTCACAGTCATTCAATCCCTGAATCCTACTCGGAATACCACAGACAAGGTTTAGACTTTTCGGACTCTCATGAAAGCCGCCATCAATCTAGCTTATACCACGAAGATTCTGATTAAGAGATCCAAGAGATATTCATTCAATCTAAGGTGGAATGGAAGTGGTTGTCAGGCACGCGTTCGTAGGGGAATGATGATGATTGTCACATTCATCACATTCATATTGAAGTGCGAATGAATATCTTAGAAGCGGAATAAGTTGAATTGAATAGAGAAACAGTAGTACTTTGCATTAATTCGTGAGGAACAGCAGAGCTCCACACCTTAATCTATGGAGTGTAGAAACTCTATCGTTGAAAATACATAAGAGATGAAGGTTTAGGCATGGCCGAGAGGCCAGCCCCCAACGTGATCAATATGATCTAAAGATGAACTAAAAATCATAAGATGATCCGAAGATGAAAATACAATAGTAAAAAGTCCTATTTATACTAAAATAGTTACTAGGATTTACAGAAATAAGTAATTGATGCATAAATCCACTTTCGGGGCCCACTTGGTGTGTGCTTGGGCTGAGCTTGAAGTTTACACGTGCAGAGGTCATTCTTGGAGTTGAACGCCAGTTTGTAACGTGTTTCTGGCGTTCAACTCTGGTTCGTGACGGGTTTCTCGTGTTTAACTCCAGACTGCAGCGTAGAACTGGCGTTCAACGCCCTTTTGCATCGTCTAAACTCGGCCAAAGTGTGGACTATTATATATTGCTAGAAAGCTCTGAATGTATTCTTTCCAACGCAATTGGAAGCGCACCATTTTGAGTTCTTTAGCTCCAGAAAATCCACTTTGAGTGCAGGGAGGTCAGAATCCAACAGCATCAGCAGTCCTTGTTCTACCTCTGAATCTGATTTTTGCTCAAGTTCCTCAATTTCAGCCAGAAAATACCTGAAATCACAGAAAAATACACAAACTCATAGTAAAGTCCAGAAATGTGAATTTAACATAAAAAACTAATAAAAACATCCCTAAAAGTAACAAGATTCTACTAAAAACATACTAAAAACAATGTCAAAAAGCGTATAAATTATCCGCTCATCATAAAACTTTATTGGATATGTGCGTGCACAGGTCATGCTAGCACTCTCACCAGCAAGTTTCCCCACTTGTGCATACGCACAAGGCTGTGCGTGCACACAGGTTTAAAAATATACAGGGTTGTGCGTCTGCACAAGGCCGTGTGTGTGCACATACCAGAAATCACAAAATTCTGCAACATTCACAAAATTTAGATTTCAACACCCAACTTTGATTGATCATAACTGCCTCTACAAAATCCCATTTACAGAGTTTTCAATGAACTTTATTTTGAAGCAAATTTCAACAAATTTTGAAGACTGAGGCTCAAGTTATGATCCGTCAAAGTTCACCAAAAAAATCCGTTTTTACCCAAAAACCCCCCAAAACCTCAACTCCTTGCAATACACAACCAAAACCAAATCAAACCATTCCAAACTCCAATTTACATCTTAACTCACCTATTTTGTCACTTTTCACCATTCATACCAAATTTTCCATCCATATTACTATATCACCAACCTCAACATCACATATATCATACTAAACCACTTTTCAATCCACACAATCAACCATCATCAAAAAGACTCAAAATTCTACTCATTCACCAATAACATTCCCATCATTCATCATTAATTAACCATGGACAATACCAACAACTCTCAACAACCATAACAAATCTCAATATGTATCATAAAACTTCTTAACATCAACAACCATCAACATATAATATCACTCATCAACCATATCTACTCCATACACTATTATATCAATCACTAAATCACAATTCACATCATTTATCGACAATCTCAATATTCACCTTCAATTACCAACAATATCAATATTCATCATCAATCATCAACCACATCAACAAGCCCTCATCAACAATAACAAATCACACGTTCCTCATCAACCTTCATAATCATTATCACCATCATATAATTTATCTCCAAACATCTAAATCACATACAATTAAACATACACCCAAAACATTCAAATCCTATCTTAAGGTCAACTAGCCTAAGTTTCCAGAAATATTACATACTACATAAAGGAAATCAAAATCATACCTTGGCGGATTCCCAATATGCAGAAAACACCAATTTGAGTCCAAACAAGCTTCCAAGAAGCCAAGCCAACTCCAACAAGCACCAAAGCTCAAACTAACATCATATAACATACAAACATCAAACCTAAGGTTCACAAAAACAACTAAACACAAGGGTTTAGTGAAACCTTACCTTATCTAATGAGATTAGGGGTAAAATCTATCAATTACGCACTACTAGAGATCACCTAAATAAGTAAAACCACAAAACTTACTCAAAACAAAACCAAACCCCAAAAATGCAGAATTCTAGGGCTAGAAACTAGGAATTGAGATGCGAGTTCTTACCAGATTTTCTTAAATAGAAAGGAAGAGCTCGTCGAGAGCTTCGTGTGGCCACAAACGACTTGTCAATCTGAGATCCGGATCAAAAGTTATGGAACTTTGAAGGAGGAGGTGAATAGTAATAATGGCTTCCTTCTCCTCTCTTCTTCCTATCCGAGCTCTCTCTCTCTCTCTCTCTCTCTCTCTCATGGTGTTAAAGTGAGCTTTTTAGGCTCATTTATTGCCTTATATAAGTTGGGCTTGGGCCCAACTTGAGTCCGGTCTAATCGTGTAGCATTTTTAGTCTATTTGGCCCACTTTGGGCCAAAACCTTTAAGATTAGTGCCCGGTTTTTAATTCGAAATTATTTTTACCCCTTTCAAAATAATAAATCTATCTTCAAAATATTATTTTCCAAAATACGCAGTACTAGACAGACTAGAGCTAATACAGCCAGCTTAAGCGCCAATATGCATTTTTACAAAACTTTTTGAAACAGATATATTTTCCAGCTCAGAAAAATTCATTGAAATCAAATTTCACCTTTTTATTTTCAAATTAAAACTTCTAAATTTTGAATCTATTCTGGGTACTAAAAATTTATTTTATTAAAATGGTTTATCGTGAAAAACTCCGGTTCTTACATTCTCCCCTCCTAATAAAATTTTCGCCCTCGAAAATTTGTATCACGCGATATATCCCTATCAAAGCGTCCTACCATGCCGATGTTCACTTTTTCCTTCCGCTACGTCACTCTGATTATTGTCGTTAAGAATCCAAAATTTTTCTTAAAACAAATACCGATTTTTGTAACATTTTTCCAAAACATTTAAAACAAGTTCATTCTAAACGAATGCATTATTAAGGCATTTTTCGAAGGAGTCAAAATCATTTCTTGGTAAGTCAAATACTTGAAATCACGGTTTCCTCAAATAAAACTTTTCAATTTAAATCCGTATTAGACAAGATAAATTAAAAACTAAGTTCACAAATTGACAAAATCATAGAACTCACTTCTCTTTTAAACCATATCTTTCAAACCAATAGTTCCAACTAACTTTTAAAACCAAATCATTTAAACCAAAGTCCAAACCAAATTTCAAAATCATTTTAAACTTCAAAAATTTTTCAACAAGATTTAAGACCATACCAGTTAGAAATTGAAAATCTTTATTAAAAACCGCAAAATCTCAATTCCTTGCAATACACAACCAAAATCAAATCAAACCATTCCAAACTCCAATTTACATCATACCTCACCTATTTTGTCACTTTCCACCATTCATACCAAATTTTCCATCCATATTACTATATCACCAACCTCAACATCACATATGTCATACTAAACCACTTTTCAATCCACACAATCAACCATCATCATAAAGACTCAAAATTCTACTCATTCACCAATAACATTCCCATCATTCATCATTAATTAACCATGGACAATACCAACAACTCTCAACAACCAAAACAAATCTCAACATGTATCATCAAACTTCTCAACATTAACAACCATCAACATATAATATCACTCTTCAGCCATATACACTCCATACATTGTTGTATCAATCACTAAATCACAATTCACATCATTTATCGATAATCTCAACACTCACCTTCAGTTACCAACAATACCAATATTCATCATCAATCATCAACCACATCAACAAGCCCTCATCAACAACAACAAATCACACATTTCTCATCAACCTTCATAATCATTATCACCATCCTATAATTTATCTCCAAACATCTAAATCACATACAATTAAACATACACCCAAATCATTCAAATCCTATCTTAAGGTCAACTAGCCTAAGTTTCTAGAAACATTACATACTACATAAAGAAAACTGAAACCATACATTGGCCGATCTCCAATAAGCACAAAACACCAATTTGAGTCCAAACAAGCTTCCAAGAAGCCAAGCCAACTCCAACAAGCACCAAAGCGCAAACTAACATCATATAACATACAAACATCAAACCTAAGGTTCACAAAAACAACTAAACACAAAGGTTTAGTAAAATATTAACTTATCCAATGAGATTAGGAGTAAAATCCATCAATTATCCGCTACTAGAGATCACCTAAATAAGCAAAATCACAAAACTTACTCAAAAACCAAACCCCAAAAATGCAAAATTCTAGGGCTGCAAACTGGGAATTGAGATGCAAGTTCTTACCAGATTTTCTTAAATAGAAAGGAAGAGCTCGTTGAGAGCTTCACATGGCTACAAACGGCTCGTCAATTGGAGCTCCGGATCAAAAGTTATGGAGCTTTGAAGGAGGAGGTGAATAGTAACAATGGCTTCCTTCTCCTCTCTTCTTCCTGTCCGAGCTCTCTCACTCTCTTGGTGTTAAAATGAGCTTCTTAGGCTCATTTATTGTCTTATATAAGTTGGGCTTGGGCCCAACTTGAGTCCAGTCCAACTGTGTAGTGTTTTTGGTCCGTTTGGCCCACTTTGGGCCAAAACCTTTAAGATTAGTGCCCGGTTTTTTATTCAAAATTATTTTTACCCCTTTCAAAACAATAAATCAATCTTCAAAATATTATTTTCCAAAATACGCTGTACTGGACATACTAGAGCCGATACAGCCAGCTTAAGCGCCAGTACGCATTTTCACAAAACTTTTCGAAACAGATATATTTTCCAGCTCAGAAAAATTCATTGAAATCAAATTTCATCTTTTTATTTTCAAATTAAAACTTCTAAATTTTGAATATATTCTAAGTACTAAAAAATTATTTTATTAAAATGGTTTTACGTGAAAAACTCCGGTTCTTACATTGAGAATTATATTTAAAGATTATCACAGATGCCTCTTTATATATTGTCACCTTGAAGTAGTATTGCACCTTTCATGCTTCATTATTATTTTTCTTCTTGTTTAGCCTTGACTCTAAGTGTCTTGTCTCAAGGCGGCTTTTAAGATAAGCTTTCAATTAACACTTCCAAACTAATTGGTTAAAGGTGTTAGGTGTTGAAACACCCACAAGAATTAACTTGCTCAAGCCTCTTTCCTTGACACAAGGTTCACCACAAGCATTTATGGAGATTATAACTCTTAGAGGTTTTGTTTTAGATTTTCCAGTAATTGATGCTCAGAGCCTTGAGCTATTCTTTTTCTTATCCCTTGTTTGTGCATTTCTTTCTCTTATTTGTGCTACTACTTCTTGGTTGTATAGGGACTTTTCAAAAATTGCTAAACCTTTGAGCAACTTATTGGTTGTTGATGTTCCTTTTAACTTCGGTACTAACTGTTTGCATGCCTTTGAAATTCTGAAAGCAAAACTTATTTCTGCTCCCGTCATAGCTCCTCCTGACTGGGATCTACCATTTGAATTAATGTGTGATGCCAGTGATTACGCTATAGTGGTTGTCTTCAGACAAAGACAAGGCAAGCTTATGCACGTCATTTATTATGCTAGCTGCGTATTAAATGATGCTCAAAAGAATTACACAACCACAGAAAAAGAATTACTAGTTGTTGTGTATGTTGTTGATAATTTTAGGTCTTATTTAATTGGTTTTAAGGTTATTGTTTATACTGATCATACTGCTCTTAAGTACCTTTTAACCAAGCAAGATTCTAAACCAAGATTGATTAGGTGGGTGCTACTTCTTCAGGAGTTTGACATTGAGATTAGATACAGAAAGGGATAAGAGAATCAATTGGCTGATCACCTCTCCAAAATTGAGCTTGAAGAAGGAATGCAACCACCCACTGCTGTGACTGAGACATCCCTGGATGAGCAAATCTTTGTAATTCAAAGGGTTCTGTGGTTTGCAGACGTTGCAAACTACAAAGCCATGAGGTTTATTCCCAAGAAGTACAATAGACAACAAGTTAAAAAGCTCTTGACTGATGTAAAGTACTACTTGTGGGAGGAACCCTATCTTTTTAAGAGATGCTCAGATGGTATAATCCAGAGGTGTGTCACAGATGAGAAAACACAGTAAATTCTCTGGTATTTTCACGGTACTGAGTATGGAGGCCACTTTGGTGGTGAAAGGATGGCTACTAAGGTCCTTCAGAGCAGCTTCTATTGGCTGACTCTCTGCAGAGACTCCAGAGCATTTGTGAAAAACTATGACAAATTCCAGAGAGCAAGCAATCTCCCTACTAATCATGAGATTCCACAGCAGGGGATTCTGGAGATTGAGTTATTTGATGTATGGGGTATTGATTTCATGGGGCTTTTCCCACCTTCATACTCAAATACTTACATCTTAGTGGTGGTTGACTATGTGTCCAAGTGAGTGGAATTTGTGGCTTTGCCTACCAATGATGCCAAAGTGGTGATGAGCTTCTTGTAAGAATATATTTTCAGCCGGCTTGGTGTCCTGAGGACACTTATTAGTGATGGAAGAAGCCACTTCTGCAACAGAAAGTTGGACTCACTTCTGTAGATATATGGAGTCCGTCATAAGGTGGCTACCCCTTATCACCCATAGACAAGTGAACAGGTTGAGGTCTCCAACTGGAAACTCAAGAGAATCCTGGAGAAGACTGTGAGCACTTCAAGAAAAGACTAGGCAAGGAAGCTTGATGATGCTCTCTGGGCATGTCAGACTGCATTCAACACTCCTATTGAGATGTCCTTGTCCCAGTTAGTTTATGGTAAGGCATGTCACTTGCTAGTAGAGTTGGAGCATAGAGCATATTGGGCAACAAAGTTACTAAATTTTGATGATAAGGCCGTAGGAACAAAGCGGATGCTCCAACTGAATGAGCTTGATGAGTTCAGATATTCTACTTATGAGAATACCAAGCTCTATAAAGAAAGGACCAAGATATGGCATGACAAGAAAATTTCCATAAGAGTTTTTTAGCCTGGCTAGAAAGTGGATGTATGGCAAGGCTTGTCACATACCAGTTGAGCTTGAGCATAGAGCGTTTTGGGCTCTAAAAGTGTTAAACTCTGATGAACAAGCTGCTGGAGAAAGAAGATTAATGCAACTCAATGAGCTGAAGGAATTTAGAAATCAAGTATTTGAGAATGCAAAAATCTACAAAGAAAACACAAAAAGGTGGCATGATCAAAAGATAGCAATAAGGGAGTTCACTGAAGGACAAAAAGTGCTGCTGTACAACTCAAGACTCAAGTTCTTCCCTGGGAAACTTAAGTCCCGATGGTCAGGACCATTTGTGGTAACTAGAGTCTCACTGTATGGCCATGTGAAAAATTCAGGAAGAGAACTCTACTAGAAGATTCACAGTTAATGGCCAGAGGTTAAAGATTTAGCTTGGAGGCGAGATTGATCACCAAAGATTCACTCATCTGCTGACTTAGCAGAACTGGCCATCAAGCTAGTGACGGTAAAAAAGCGCTTGTTGGGAGGCAACCCAATCATAAGTATCCTTAAGTTTATTTCAATTTTATTTTAGTTTTATTTAGTTTGATTTCATTTTATTTTTCATTGACTTTCAAGGTTTTCTTAGGTTTTCTAATGTTTGTGATTATGTACAGCGCTTAGAACAAGGACAGGAAGACTAAGACAAAAAAAATAGAACACCTTGGAGGATCTATGTTGCGGCCACTAACTACCAAGGAGGGCGTTTAGCGCCATGAGGGGAGTAACGGTTTGGGCGTTTCACGCCCAAATTGGGCGTTTGCATACAAAGTTTTTGATCCCTTTGGGGTGTTTCACGTCCATAATGGGTGTTTAACGCCACCAAGGGGTAAAAAAAAGTTTTAAATTTAAATTCTTCTTCCCCTTCTATCACTTCTATGGTTGTATTGAATTGAGTGGATTTTATCCATTATTCTCACACTTATGCATATAAATTGCATATTTTACATTTTCCTTCCTAATTTTGTGCTTTGATTGAAAACATGCTTCTTTGGCCTTAAATTACTGATTTGTAATCCTCTCTTATTACCATTCGATGCCATGACACGTGTGTTAAGTGTTTTCAGGTTTTATAGGAAAGGAATAGATTAGAGGATGGAAAGAATGCATGCAAAAGTGGAAGGAACACAAGAAAGTGTAGTTTTGAGAAGCTGGCAGCGACGCACATGCGTGGACTGCGCGTACGCGTGACTGGTGCAGGAGACAAGCGATGCGTACGCATGGATGACGCGTACGTGTGACCAGGATTTTGTCAAGTGACGCGTACGCGTGGGCGATGCGTACGCGCGATAGAGCATCACGTGCTGCAGCTTGCAGAAAACGCTGAGGGCGATTTCTAGGCTCCTTTTTGACCCAGTTTCAGGCCCAAAAATCCATATTAGAGGCTGCAGAGTGGAGTTGGATAGGGGGGATGAATCGTTCATACTTCATACAACATTAGTTAGGTTTTAGATGTAGTTTTATAGAGAGAGAGGCTCTCTCCTCTCTCTAGGTTTTAGGGTTTTTAGTATTATTTCTTCTCAATTTCAGAATTCTACTTTGTTTAATTTAGTTTCTCTTCTACTTTTATTTGTTCTTGTACTTTAGTTCATCTACTTCTCTTGTTGATTTCTCTATTTTCCCAAATTTAATTTATGAAGCTTCATGTTAGATTCAATTTTCATATTAATGCAATTTATGTTCTCATGTTTATTGCTTCTTCCTTTATTTGTTATCATTGATTCCTTGCAAGTATTGGTCGTAGATTTTACAATCTCTTATTACTTGTTCATGTTTTTATTTTGTGCCTACCAAGTGTTTGATAAAATGCTTGGTTGGATTTTAAATTAGCTTTTTGTATTCTTAGCTTAGATTGAGTAATTTGGAGACTCTTGAATTATCAAAAGTCTTTTGTTGATTAGTGTTTGAAAGTTGCTAGTTAGCTTTAGCTTCACTAACTCTAGTCTTTGATTAGGACTTGTGAACTCAAGTTGATTTACTCACTTGACTTTCTTTCAATTGTTAGAGGTTAACTAAGTGAGTGCAATTTGCAATTGCCGTCACAACTGACATTGATAATGAGGATAGGAATTCTGATTCTCAACCCTTGCTAGGACTTTTCTTAGTTGTTAATTATTTTCTTGTTATTTATATTCCTTGCTTATTAAACTCAAAACCCAAAAATATATTTTCCCATAACCAATAATAGCTACGCTTCCCTGCAATTCCTTGAGAGACGACCCGAGGTTTAATATTTCGGTTTATTTTTATTGTGTTTGTAATGTGACAAACAAATTAAATATTGATTGAGTTTTAATTGTCAGTTTAGAATTATACTTGCAACGTGATAACTTTTGTGAAAATCTTTACCGAAATTTTTCCTCCGTCAAATTTTTGGCGCCGTTGCCGGGGAATTGCAAATGTGTGCTTTATTATTGGTTATTGTGAATATTGTGAATGAATTTGCTTTTTCGTTCCTTTGTTAGTTGTTTCTAGTGTTAGGAGTTTATTTTCATTAGTTCTTATTAGTTTTTGTTTTTATTTTCTCTTGCTACTATGAATTCTCACCCCTTTGGCTATGAGTGCGGTTACAATTATGTTGTAGGAAGTGGAGATTACAATGAAGGCTTACATCAAGGATGGGACAATCAAAGATGGGAGGAGACACAAGGATTTGATCAACCCTCTTGGCAACAACCTCCTCCAATGCACTATGAGTAACAACCATTCCATGATGCATATCAAGACAATGGTTATGGTGGACCTCTTCGTGACAATTAACAGCTACCACCATATACCTATGAACCCCCTCTTCAACATAGCTTTAAACCACCATACTCACAAGCCCCATTTTACCAAACACCTTCATACGACCCTAACCCTTATCCACCATACCAACCACCTTATGAACCATATGAGCCATACATAGAGCCACCCCAATCCCAACCTAATTACTCCCAAGAACCACCACCTCCAATGTAGGCGAGCTTTCAACTACAATATGATCCTAATTATGTTAGCCAAGCAGAACAAGAGTCACATGATCATTTCAAGAAAGCCATGGATCGACTTCAATCAACCATCCATCAAATGGAGCGAGAGGAAAGCTGAAAAGCACACGAAGCTCTTATGGCTAGCAAATCTCAACTTGAGAACAACGGATTGAAGTGTGTTGTGCAACAAGTGGAAGAGATGGAGAGTGTTGAACCACCACATGTATATCATGATGAACCACCCTCATATTATGAACCTTTCCTCTCAAGCAATGATCCCTCATATCCACCCGAATATCCAATGAATGACACTCTTGGTGTTCTTCTTCAAGAGCAAAGAGAGATGCAAAGGACTACACTAGAGTTCATAGCTACCTTGACCGAGGTAGTAGATAATTTAGCCTCACTGCACGTCGACACTCAAAGCACTCCAATGGCTACATGTGGAGAATCTAATAAAGAACGTAGCATGAAGGAGAGGCTAGGAATGCTGGTGGAAAGTGAGGAATGTGACTTTGTACTAGAACAATTTGAGGAAGCCATACCTGTTGAAGAGGAAGAAGTGGTTAAAGACTTAGGAGATGCTGAACCTCCATGGAAATCTAGAGTTGTAGAATATTCCTCCAAGAAGCTTGAAATTAATGTTGAAGAGGCCAGTGCACAACCTCCAAGGCATATTCCCTATGAAGAATTGGACGGAATAGATCAAGAGGCGAGTTCCCTTAGTGATGATGATCATGAATCAAGCCATCCTAGTAATGAATTTGCATCCACAAGTGAACCCCTTGCATTTGAAGAATCTTCTCCGGATGAAATTGAAAGCAACATTGAGGTAGATTTCTCTCAACCTCACATTTATGATTTGAGTGATGGAGAAGAGTCGGATGAATTCGGTGAAGAAGAGCTTGAAAGTGGAGAATCTTTTCAAAAGGTAGAAGTCCTTCGAAAGGTTGGACGGGAGTTGAATATGCTTTGTCAAGATCGTTGGAAACTTCTCTGCCTAGGTTGCCGTCTACTCCTTCATTTGAGTGGGTAAAACTTATCTCTATTAGCTTTACTGTCCCACTTGAGTATGGTATTATTGAAACAGATGGCCAACTTAGGAGGCTTTGTAGAATGAAGCGTAAGAGAAGGATGTTTAGTGGTTAGAGTTGCAAATCAAGACTCATCAAGGTTGATATTTCAAGAGCTAGATGCAAGGTTTGGACTAGTGATCAGTTGGTTGGATCTAAGAGATGAGTTTGGTACTTCATTGAGAGTTCAGATTGCTTGCCACCCGGTTAGAACAATGTGTTCCACTTAAAGACGGGTGTAGAAACAGGATTTGGGATTCCGGCATACAGAGGATCAACTTTGGGAGCTCAAAGCTTGTGACGAACTTTATCAAGGCTTGGTGAATTCACTTGAAAATGTTGGAGCTTATTGGAAGTCCAAGCATTGGTGGAAGTTTCAAGATGAGTTCAAGCAAAAGCCACCATGACAAGAAGCTCACCAAATGTCCAACTTAAGGACTTTAACTAAGAGTGCTAGGTGGCAGACACCCTACAATGGTATATTCTTCCTATTTTCTCTTTTGTTTACATTGGTAATAAGTTAAATTTTCATTTTTATTTATGTTTATTTAGTTTAAATTATGGTTTCACTTGCTTAATCATGTTTGGCATTGCTTTGGTATCCTGTTATTTCTGAATAAACATTAAAAAAAGGGGGGCCTAGCACGCGTATGCGTGACCGACGCGTACGCGTCGATGCTAATTTCGCTCTCTAGTATAATGAACAGAGAGTTGCACTGGAATCATGCGGGTGGGGTGCCAGGCGCACAACCCCATCCACGCGTGCGCGTCCCCGACGCGTACGCGTCGTGTTCATTTATGGCCTCCCATGCGTGGACGTGACCGATGCGCTAGCGTCGTATGTAAATGCTGCCCCAGTACAAATTGAACAGAGAGTTGTGCGCCAAGTGTGACACACAAGTGCCAAGGGTGTATTGGTAAAGATTCTCTTCAAGAAAACCGCGTTGTAAGTATAGCTCTACCAACAACAATCATCTGGGGTCAAATTTAGAAGAGGGATTTGGTTGTCACAAGTTCAACCCCAATAGAAATAACCGAAGTATTCAAACCTCGGGTCGTCTCACAAGGAATGGGCAATCATGTGCTTCGACATTGGTTAGAAATCTGGGGTTGTGAGTTATAAGCATGAAAATAAATGGGAATCTTAACAAACAAGTAATCTTAAAATGCAACAATTAATTCAATCAACTAAGCAAAACATAAGCACTTTCAATGAATAAACAACATTCCACTTAATTCTATTATAACCCAAACAAGAAACTACAACTAAAGCAATTGGTTGAGAAAGTTGATTTCAAGTATGAATAATGAAGGTAACTCTTGGCTAGGCTCGGGAATCGGGATCACCATCCTTGTCTAACAACTATGCCTTGACAGTTATAAGGAACCAAGCTCATTAAGTCTACTCTCAAAGTCTTAAGTACGTGATATCTATCCCTAGTCTTGAAGTACGTCAAATGGCCCTGATCACATCAACCCATAAGTCCCAACCTACCTACTAATTAGATTAGTAGTGGGTTGGCGTCAATGAGTATCAAATTGACCACCTAGGGCTCCCAAATCATCAAATCCATTAGACCCAATGACTCAAGTTTACCCAATTCCCTTGACCTAGGCCAAGAGTGAAAAAGACTACTCCATAATCAAAGTAAACAATTCATCAAACACTTGGTAAGCACTAACAAAAGACATGTTCAAAATAGCAATTAAATTGAATTCTACAAATACCCACTAACAATTATCAACATACAATCATCCAAACTACTAGACTAAACATAGTAATCATCAATGTAATATCAACAATTCAAGATTCATAACATTCATGAAATGGGTATAAAATGATAATTGACAAGAATTCATAAACTATCACAAGATATAAGCAAAATTGTAACAAGAAATTCAAATTGAACAATTAAAACTAGTAATTAACAAGATCCAAGTCGCAAATCAACAAGGGAAGATCAAATTAAAACTAGATCTAGAGAGGAACAAGGGTTTCTCCCTCTAGAATAACCAAAGAACCAAAAACTAGCTAAAAATTATGTCCTAGTGTCAAATGAGTGATCTCTCTCTTTCCCCTTGCATCCTTGGGTCTTTTTCCATGCAAAAACAGCTTGAAATTGGGCCTAATGAGCTTCAGAAATCGCCAGGCACGATTTCCTTTAATGAGGTCACGTGCAGCCTTCCACGCGTGCGCGCCATGCGTGCGCGCGCGCCGATTGCTCTTGCGATCTACGCGTGCGCGCCAAGTGCGCATGCGCGTCGATAAGAATCTCCTGATTCGCGCAGATGCGTCCATCCTTGCGCGCCGCTTCCAGCCCACCCCATCCACGCGTGCGCGTGGAGTGCACGAGTGCGCCGATGCTGCTTTCCCAAGATCTCAATTCTTCATGTTCCTCCCTTTTGTACATGCTTTCTCCCTCTCTTCTAAGTCATTCCTACCCTATAATTCCTGAAATTACTCAACAAATACATCACGGCATCGAATGGCAATAGAAGAGGATTAAAATATGGAAATTTTAAGGCAAAATAAGCATGTTTTACATCATAGAGCAATATTGGGAAGTGAACACAAAACCATGCATTTCTTGTGGATAAGTGTGAGAAATATTGATAAAATCCCTCAAAATAAGCACAAGATAAACCACACGATCGGGGATTATCAAATCTCCCCACACTTAAACCAGGCATATCCTCATGCTTAAAATGAAAAGACCAAAGATCATGGTGAGAAAGGTTTTATGAAATGCAAACTACCTAAGTGGATGCACGCAACTAATGTAAGATCATCTATCTACTTGGTCAAGAGTAAATCTATCCTTCAAGAATACATGTGAGCATATAGGGTGAAAATAGTATGCAATTCATGAATTCTACCAAATTGAATATCACTAAAGAGTGCATATGACTTGCTAAACGAACGCTTGTGAAAGTCGGGAACAAGTATTAAGCATCGAACCCTCACCGGAAGTGTATCCGCTCTATTCGCTCAAGTGTCTAGGGTTCGTCACTCAATCTCCTCCTAATCATGCTTTCCAAGATTTGTCTTTCATCTAACAATCAACAATTACTTAATGCATGCTTACAAGTATCATGAGGTCTTATTCATGGGTTGTAACGGGGCTAGGGTGAAGGTAAGGATGTATATGGTCAAGTGGGTTTAAAATTTGAGTCCTTGATCAAACTAGGATCCACTAGACACATAGAACAACCTATACAACTACAATATATTCCTAGCTACCCTTGAATTTTACCCTTTTTGCATACTCATGCATTCTTTTCAATTCACACCCATATGCATTGTTTTATTACTGTATCTCGGGCGTCTTTGTCCCCTTTTATTGCTTTCTTTCTTCTTCTTTTTTTTTTTAAGCATCCTCCTTTCTTGGGGTTTCTTTGTAAACCCAAGCGTCAATGCATACAGTTTAATCATCCGCCACAGGAGCATGTTCCCAAAATCCTAGAATTTTTCAATTGCACTACAATTATATACCTACATATCTACCCGAATTTTCCAAGTATACCCTCCTAATTGAATGCTACACATCCTAACTTACCTAAGCCAATCAAGGATTCAAATTCAAGGACATTCATGGTTTTTCACTGAGGGTTGTTGCTGTGCTCTATTTAAGAACAAAAGGGTTTATCAAAAGCTCAAAATTGGTTAGCAATGGTAGATATAAGGGTTAAGGCTATTTGGGAGAAGTGACTATTGAATTGATGGCCTCAATCATGTAAATGCATTCATACACAAAGCAATGAACATATAGAATCAGACAAAGCAAGGATCACACTCATAGAGAGAGAGATATGCACACAAGAATGGAAATAATGGTTAAAAGATGTAACCAAGCAATAGGCTCAAAACTTTCATGCTGGTGTCCTTAGCTCAATTACTATGTTCCAAAATACATTCTTAAAGCAAGTTTACTGCAAAAATTTTTAGAATTTTTGATAGGTCACCCAGAACACAGTTTCTTGGAAAGAAAGTTATTGTTTTGACCAAGTAACGCTATAGAAACTAACTATCATGCAAAGGGTATTTACAAGCAAAACTAACTACACATGCAATATATAAAAAGAAAAATAAATCCATGGGTATTGAGGGGAAGAGAACGTTACCATGGAGATCGGTCGGACGACCTCCCCATACTTTAGAAATTAGCACGGTCCTCCGTGCTACGAATAATACGCAAGGGACGGTCGGGACCGGAGCCTTCACTATCCCCTTCATCAGAGCTCCCATCACTCGGGTCTGAGGTGGATGTGAATATTTCGGGTTCCTCCATGCTAGGGGTAACAAAACCCATGTAGTTACCTATCTTCTAGAAGTGGCCTTCGAACTATCTATACTCGCCGCGTTGGTGGCGGCTATATGAATGTAGTTCTGCGAAG
>NC_029791.2:60266272-60316950 GCF_000816755.2 Arachis ipaensis
ACTGTTCAATGCAGGGCAAAATATAAGGAGCAACCTTGTCCAGGGGAGCGAGTAGATGCTCGGGGTGATAGTTCCTTACCGCTATGGAGGGGAACATAAGTTCACAGAAGCGGTTAGGGAACCTTGAAGGATCTTTCGCCGGCTTGCCCTTGTCATTCTCATCAATAGGAGCGGGTGTCTTTCCTTTCTTCAATAGGGGTTTGGCTCCTATTGAAGAATGCGCCTTAGAATTTGATTTTTGGGGTGCCCTCCTTGCGGCCAGTTTCCTTGGAGCTATCTCCTTGCCTTTCTTGGTGGCCATCCTAAAAAGGGAGAGAAAGAAGGAAAACATTAAACCCAAGAATCGATTTCACAAAAGACATGCAAGTGAATTGTAATGCCCGTGGTAGATGTAAAAGCAAGGGTCATAACACTTGGCATGGGATGCAAGAGGGAGTAATACATGCAATGGCATGAGAAGAGTAGTCTCAAGCATCCATAATAAAGAGCAAGTCATGTTCAATGATATCTAATTGGCAAGTATCAACTCTAAGCACACAAGTTAGACTCAATGCATTTAAGGGAAAGCAAGAAATAGGGCAAGGCGCGAAGGCCTTAAATTGACTCGCGCAACCGGCGCGCGCGCGCAAGGTGCGCTGGCGCGTCGGTGAGAGTGCTAGCAGATGGCGCGGGCGCGTCAGTGGCGCGCGCGCGCAAGAGAGGTTGTGCCTCAGGCACAAAAGTGGCACAAAGTTAGCACAAGTCTCTGGTTTTTGTACCAGAGTGAGTCAGTGAGGTAGGCGCAGGCGCGCACCCTGCGCGGACGTGTGCTTGAGGTGTTTCGCCACTGGCGCGGACGCACACTACACGCAGACGCGTGGGTTTTGGCACAAGGTTGGCCCAATTGTGGCACAACTCTCTGGTTTTTGTACCAGAGAAGTCATATTCGCCATTGGTGCGCGCGCGCACCGTGCGCTAGCGCGTCGATGGTTAAATTGCCAGAGTGCGCGCAGGCGGCATGTACGCAGACGAGTGAGTGCCTGGCGCGAGTTGGGCATGAAGTAGGCATAACTCTCGGGTATTTGGCCCAAGAGTAGGGATTTGCTACCGGCGCGCGCACGCACTGTGCGCTGGCGCGTCGGTGCCCTTTTTCAAAGAACAAATTTTTGTTTTCTTTGCTTTTGCACACCCTATCTACAAGAGCATTCTTCCTACCTAATAAAATCAGCAAAACTAACATTCCTATGCATTCAATCAGTCATCAAACAATCACAAAACTCACAAGAAATTAAGAATACTAAGAAGATGGTATAAACAAGGAAGATCTTACTATGGTTGGGTGCCTCCCACCAAGCACTTTTCTTTAACGTCCTTAAGTTGGATGGTCCTTTTCTTAAACTTCCTCTCTTCTTGGTGCATCCTCCAATATGTACACTTCTAGCTCTCTTGGAGGCTTGTAACCATGATACTTCTTCACTCTATGTCCATTCACCTTGAAAGTCGCTTCACTTTTGGGATCAAACAACTCCACCACTCCGTAGGGCTTCATCTCCTTCACCTTGAAAGGTCCTTCCCATCTAGAGCGGAGCTTGTCAGGGATAAATCGGAGCCTTGAGTTGTAGAGGAGGACTTCATCTCCTTCTTGAAAGTCCTTCTTCCAAATGTGATGGTCATGGAATGCTTTAGTCTTTTCCTTGTAGATTCGGACATTCTCATATGACTCATTCCTCAAGCATTCAAGCTCCTCTAATTGTAGCTTCCTAGCTTCACCCGCCTTGGCTAGATCCATGTTGCACTGCTTTACCGCCCAATAGGCTTGATGCTCAATCTCCACCGGAAGGTGGCATGCCTTACCATAGACGATCCGGAAAGGGCTCATTCCTATCGGAGTCTTGTAGGCTATTCTATATGCCCATAACGCATCTCCTAACCGGAGGCTCCAATCCCTTCTTTGTGGATTGACCACTTTTTCCAAGATTCTCTTGATTTCCCGGTTGGACACTTCCGCTTGCCCATTTGTTTGTGGATGGTAAGTAGTAGCAACCTTATGCGTCACTCCATAGCGCTTGAGCAATGCTTCTACCTTCCTGTTACAAAAGTGGGATCCTTGGTCGCTCACGATTGCTCGTGGCGACCCATAACGGCATACAATGTGATTGCTTATGAAAGAAACAACGGTGGCGTCGTCAAGGCGGGTAGGCACGGCCTCTACCCACTTTGACACGTAGTCAACCGCTAACAAAATATACAGATTGATGAGACGCAGAAGCTGGTGAATTAAAAATTATTAGAATGGTTACGTTGCAAGTATAGTTCTTAACTCACCGAAAATCTGCCTATCAATTTAGAAGTATGTCACAGAAAGTTTAAATTAAAAATTACTGGGAGTTTTAAGTCCCAGGTCGTCTCCCAATGAGTTGCAGAAAAGTGTGCTATCTTATTAATCAGATGTTCAAAGAAGTTGAGTTGGGTAAATTGGAATGTGATTTAAGGAAATTTAATTAATATGAATAAAAGCCTTGATTGGGAGTTGATTAGTTGGAATCTCTATTATGGATGGAATGATTTTAAGATTGATTTATAATTAATGGTTGCTCTGTTTGGTTATCCTTTACTATGTAAGGGAAAGTCAAACAAGTTGGAATGCTAGATCTGTTCACAAGTTGCAACCCACTTAGTTCAAAGGGATTGGCGTTGGTGACAGGATAACAATCCAACAATTAATCCAATTACAAATTTTCTTTCAATCCTTCCAACTCAAGAGTTCCTTTTTAATCAACTCCCCATCAAGTAAAGAAACTACTCACGCATTGTAAATAATAAATCCATAACACATGAAAGGGGATTAAAAGAAGACATGATTATTGGAATTGAAATTGAATTAAAAAGAAATAATCCTTGCATTAAATAATCATAAAAATATCTGAATGACAAAATTGAACAAAGCAAAGAACATGGAAGAATAAAACCAAGTTAAGAAAACAAACTAGAATGATGAAGTCTTGATGAGGAAATAACTCTTCTCAATGTTTCAATGCTAAGACCAATTGAAAATTAAAATTCTAAAAACCTAGAGAGAAAAACCTAAGAGATTAAAACTAGATCTCCCAAAATTGTTGACTGAATGAATGTGTCCTTTGTTTCTGCATGTTCTCTGACTCTAGTCTGCTGTTCCGGGCCGAAAATTGGGCCGAAATAGGGTCCAAAATTGCCCCCAACGAATTCTGCAGATTATGCAGATCGCACATGTCACGCGATCGCGTCATCCATGCGGACGCATCATTCGCGCTTTTCCTCGCCACGCGTTCGCGTCATCCACGCTACCGCGTTGCCAGAGCTTTTCCAATCCGCGCGGCCGCGTGAGCCATGCGGCCGCGTCACTGCGATTTGCTCTCCTTCGCGCGATCGCGTGAGCCATGCGACCGCGTCACTTCTCGCTGGTTATCTCCTCAAATTCTTGTGTTCCTTCCATTTTTGCTAGCTTCCTTTCCAATCTCTAACTCATTTATGCCCTGTAAAGTCTGAAATACTCAACACACAGATCACGGCATCGAATGGAATAAAGGAGAATTAAAAGTAAATAATTAAAGTCTCTAGGAAGCAGTTTTCAAACAAGTAATAAATTCAGGAAGGAAATCTAAATGCATGCTAATTTAATGAATAAGTGGGTAAGGATCATGATAAAACCACACAATTAA
Organism: Arachis ipaensis; assembly: GCF_000816755.2. Taxonomy (NCBI): domain Eukaryota; kingdom Viridiplantae; phylum Streptophyta; class Magnoliopsida; order Fabales; family Fabaceae; genus Arachis; species Arachis ipaensis. The sequence continues at coordinate 60,269,950 of NC_029791.2, forward strand.
ACACAATATAAATCATAAAATAGTGGTTTATCAACCTCCCCACACTTAAACATTAGCATGTCCTCATGCTTAATTGAAGGAGATAAGGAAATAAGTATGAACATGTAGAAACTCATGAAATGCAATGCAAACCTATATATATATATATGTATATATATATATATATATATATAAATGCAACTATATAATTCTTGTCTACTTGATCAAAAGTAAATAAGCTCTTCAAAATAATTACAAATTAAATTCCACTAATTTTATCATTACACAATAAAACAGATAAAAGTGCAAGAAGATAGCTCATGAAAGCAGGGAACTGGAAAATTCAAGTATTGAACCCTCACTGATAATGTATGTACGCTCTAATCTCTAGTGTATAGGGTGGTCACTCTATCCTTCTCTAATCATGCTTTCTAATTTTTGGTCTTCTCCTAACCAATCAACAATAGTTAATATACCAATGCAAACATCATGAGGTCTTTCCAAGGTTGTAATGGGGCTAAGGTATAGGTAGGGGTGTATATTTGGTCAAGTGAGCTAATAAATTGAATCTTTAATTAACCCAAGCTCTAACATAACTTGTATACACTTAATGTCATCTTTAAAGTTCATACCTAGCTACCCAGAATTCCCTTTTTCAATCCATACTCGTGTATCAACTTATATTTTGGTTCTATCATATGTGCACTGATCTTTGAATTCTGAATTTAACATTGGGGTAATTTTGTCCCCTTATTTATTGATTTTTCATCATTTCTTTTCTCTCTTTTTTTTATATAAATAAATAAAGCTTATCAATGCACATAGATTTTTCATTCTTATATTTTAACATGAGTAGGTGTCCAGAATCCCTTTAAATTTTTATGATACATTCCCTTAACAACTTTTGTTTCCACAATTTTCCATACTTAACTGGCACACACACTTCTATCTTAAGCTAACCAAAGATTCAAATTGGGATATACAATTGTTTTTCGGCTTAAGGTTAGTAATGTGGTAAAATATCGAACAAATGGGAATTAAAGGCTCAAAGTGGTTAACAAAGGTAATTAAAAAGGGTAGGCTTAATTTGGATGAGTGAGTTTAAACAAATAATGGCCTCAATCATGTGCAAGCATGCAAATATAATAACTATTGGACATATAAGATAAAACAAAATATAGATTACAATCATAGAGAAGTAAACACACAAGAATGAAATAATTATGGTTAAATAATGTAACCATTCATAAAGGCTCAAATCTTTCACAGGTTGTGTGTTCTTTAACTCAAATATCATGTTCCAAATACAACTCAAGTAAATTTATCATAAGAATATTTGAAAAATTAGTGAAATTTTGTTCCAAAGATAGATTTTTAAAAGAAACTTATTGTCTTTTCAATCAAGTAGAACATGCATGAAACTATCCTAACCTATGCAATTTATTCTATTCTATAAAGGAAAGAAAATCTAACTAAAATATCCTAATTATTGGTGCTAGAGAAGAGAATTTACCTCCGGAAGTCAGGTACTGACCGACCTCCCCACACTTAAGGCTTTGCACCATCCTCGGTGCCATCTGTCAGAAACAGGGGTGGGCTGGTAGAAGTATCTCCACAGTCGGGGCCGTCATGGCTCCCTGTGCTGGTAAAGGAGGTGGAGTCTGGGGTGTCTGAGTCTCTGAAGCGTCCCTTGAGTAGCTCCTTGAGGTGTTTGAATCGGCGCTCGTTATGGCGCTCTCTCATCTTTGCTTTCTGTTCTTGCCGATCCAACTGTTCGATTATCTGCCGGAGCAAGTTCTCAGTTGTAGATGCTTGTGGTGTCGAAGAAGGATTATCTTCAACTGGAGCAGTAGGAAGGCTTGTAGTGGCTGCTGAGAGTCTGAGGTATTTCCCGTTAGGGACATACTGATCATCCCGTGGAAACATGGCTTTGGTGTCCCCAGCTTTGTAGGAGACTCCGGCTGCTAAGACAAGATCTGAGACCAAGGCGGGGAAAGGTAAGTTGCCCGCAATTTGTATGTGTTCCATAGCATTCCGGATATGTCTTGCGAGATTCAGAGGTTGGTCTGTAAGGATGCACCATAGTAGAACAGCCATGTCTGCAGTGAAGGAGGACTCATGAGTGCTCGGGAAGATGTAATGGGACATGATCTGTGCCCAAACGCAAGCCTCCAAGGTAAGTACTGAAGCCAAGATTCCCTTAGGGCGGGTACGGTGGTATCCGTAGATCCAACGGCTGCCAGGTAAGGCGATGACTCCGAGAACGGAGTCCCAGTTGAATTGGTATCTCTGGCGCTGAAGGGTGGCTTCCTCAAAAGCGTCCATTCCTACTGGAATAGGGGGAAGACTCAGAGCTTGCTGAATGGCCTCTTCTGTGATGGGGACTTGCTTCTGCCGGACATAAACAGACTGCAGGGTCGGCATGTAGAAGTTGGAGTAGAACTCAACTACCCAAGAAAGGTTGACCTGCCTTGGCTGTCTCCGTAGGAAACCCCATTGTCGTTGCTCAATTTGCGGCTCAACAAAGGTGGCAATATTGGACGGGAGGATAAGAAGGTATTCATTGTTATAATTCCTTTCTGCCATGATAGGGAACATCTGCTCACAGTAGCGATTAGGAAATCGCGCAGTGTCCTTTGCTGGAATTTGTCAACCTTTATTATCCGCTTAACTCTTTTTGTTGAGGGCTTGACGGCGGTTGAAGAAGGCTCTGCCACTAATGCTCTTTTAGTTCCTCTTCTTGCTGGTGGTTTGGAGGTTGCTTTCTCCTTTCCTTTCTTGGTGGCCATCCTGAAAGAAGGGAAGAGAAAGTAAATTAAATTCAAAGAGATATACAGCAAGGAAGGAAACGGAACAGAGGGTGAGTGATGCACAGTAAAATGTAGACGACATTGACACATGCTCTCGAGTACATATGAAAAGCCATCAATGGAAAATAGCTAGTGCAGAGAAAAACAAGTGAATGCAAGGTGTTTATTGGCATACTGGCAAAGGGCATGAGTAGCATAGACCAAGCATTACTTTGTAACAAACCATCACGTTTGTATTGAGAATTGAATTCAATTAATAAAATAATAAGGGAAAGTTGTGAAAAGCAAGCATTGAATAGTATAGCAACATAGAGAAGTGCATAATACCACATGAGCTTTTTCACAAACACATAGCATGCATGGTGAATAGGGTATAGAAAATATGAAGATGAACATGCAAGCAATCCCTTAAATGGGAGAAAAATAATTGTCAAACAATTTACAATAATTCACAAGCATAAAATGAGGGATAATGACTCAAAAATTTTCTAGCACCATGTAAAAAGGGAAAGAAGAAAATAAAATACAAAAGTGAAAAGAAAAAGGAAAGAAAAAGAAAATAAAAATATATATAATATAATAAGAATGATGGAAAAGAGAAGAAGGAAGAAGAAAGTAAAACCTTGTTAATGGTGGTGAGAGGGATATAGAATGAAAGGTGAGATAGAAGGGGGAAGGGGGAAGGGGGAAATAAGGAGGGAAAAGAAAAATTTGGCAATTTAGGTTGAGCTGTGCGGCGCATGCGACGCGGCCGCGTGGGGCACGCGTTCGCGTGGGTGCGTGTCAGGTAAGGGGACGCGATCGCGTCGGTCACGCGGTCGCGTGACCCGTGTTACGCTGCTGGCGCGAGTGCAGCCTCGCTCTAGCACAACTCTCTGTTCGATTTATTTTAACTGCCAAGATTGGGTGACGCGATCGCATGAGTGTGCGTTATAAAATGGGTGACGCGGTCGCGTGACAAGGATTGTGCTTCCAGTACCAATCCAGCATCACTCTCACACAGAATGTTACTGTGCACCCTTTCACGTCGAAAACTTAGGGCACGCGGCTGCGTGGGGCACGCGGTTGCGTGGGTCGATTTGTGCCATTTGGTACGCCTCCAGCCACGCTCCAGCCGAACTCTCTGTTCGTTTATTTGTTTTCTCCACCCCCTTTGCGACGCGGACGCGTCGCTGATGCGATCGCGTCGCGTGGCAAAAATTTTTTTTTTTTGTTTTTTTTGTTTTTGAAATATGAAGACATGAAATGCAAATGCACAAAAGTACTAATAAAGAGAAGAGTTATTGAATAGAAAAAACAAAGAAAAGAACGATCATACCACGGTGGGTTGTCTCCCACCAAGCACTTTGCTTTAACGTCCGTAAGTTGGACGCTCCACTAGCTCAATCGGCTGCTATGTGGGATCTTCCAGGCGGAAGATCTCAAGCTCCTTATTTTTCTGCACCTTCTCACCATGGTACAGCTTCAGGCGTTGTCCATTAACCTTAATAAGTTCAGAGCTTGAAGGATGGCTTAGGTGATAAACTCCATACAGTTCAGCCTTCTCTACTCTGTATGGACCTTCCCATTTTGATCTCAACTTACTGGGCATGAGCCTTAGTCGAGATTTGTAAAGGAGGACAAAATCTCCAGGTTGAAACTCTTTCTTCTTGATGTTTTGATCATGCACAGCTTTCATCTTTTCCTTGTAAATTCTGGAGTTCTCATAAGCTTCTAGGCGAAGGTTCTCCAGTTCCTGCAGTTGCAACTTCCTTTCAGCTCCGGCATTCTCAATTTCCATGTTGCACTCCTTAACTGCCCAGAAGGCTCTGTGTTCTATTTCAACTGGGAGATGACAAGCTTTTCTATAAACCAAGCGGAAGGGACTCATCCCAATGGGTGTCTTGTATGCTGTTCTATATGCCCACAGTGCATCTTGTAGCCTGGTGCTCCAGTCTTTTCTATGAGGCTTTACTATCTTTTGCAAGATACGCTTAATTTCTCTGTTCGACACCTCGGCTTGCCCATTAGTTTGGGGATGGTAAGCAGTTGTAACTTTATGGATTATCCCATGCTTCTTCATCAATCCTGTTAGTCTCCTGTTACAAAAATGGGTGCCTTGATCGCTCACGATTGCTCGTGGTGATCCAAAGCGACATATAATATGGTTTCATACAAAGGAAACAACAGTGTTAGCATCATCAGTACGGGTAGGAATTGCTTCCACCCATTTGGAAACATAATCCACAGCTAACAATATATAAAAATATCCATTAGAATTTGGAAATGGACCCATGAAGTCAATGCCCCAAACATCAAAAATTTCACAGAAGAGCATATATTGTTGAGGCATCTCATCCCTCTTGGATATATTACCAAATTTCTGGCATGGGGGGCAAGATTTACAAAACTCAGCAGCGTCTCTAAAAAGAGTAGGCCACAAGAATTCGCAGTCTAAGATCTTTCTAGCTGTTCTTTGAGGGCCAAAATGTCCTCCACTCTCAGATGAGTGACAGGCCTCTAAAATGGACTGGAATTCTGATTGAGGCACACAACGTCTAATTATCTGGTCAGCGCCACATCTCCATAAATATGAGTCATCCCATGTATAATATTTAGATTCACTTTTCAGCTTGTCTCTTTGATGTTTAGAAAAATGTGGAGGAAATGTGCGGCTAACTAAATAATTAGCGACAGGTGCATACCAAGGGACTACCTCGGATACTGCTTGCAGGTTGTCAAAAGGAAAATTATCATCTATAAGAGTAGGGTCATCCTTAATATGTTCAAGGCGACTCAAGTGGTCTGCTACTAAATTCTGATTACCACTCCTATCCTTTATTTCTAAATCAAATTCTTGTAACAGCAGTATCCAACGTATAAGTCTTGGTTTGGATTCCTTTTTAGCTAATAGATACTTTAGAGCTGCATGGTCTGAATACACTACTACTCTAGTACCAAGTAAATAAGCTCGGAATTTATCTAGAGCAAAAACAATAGCAAGAAGCTATTTCTCAGTAGTAGTATAATTGGACTGGGCAGTGTCTAAAGTCTTAGACGCATAGGCAATAACAAAAGGATCCTTACCTTCACGCTGAGCCAGCGCTGCTCCCACTGCATGGTTGGAAGCATCGCACATGATTTTAAATGGCTGACTCCAGTCTGGTCCACTCACAATTGGAGCTTGAGTTAGAGCAATCTTCAGCTTATCAAACGCTTGTTTGCAATCCTCACTGAACTCCAACTCAATATCCTTCTGCAGTAATCTGGATAAGGAAAGTGCCACCTTACTAAAGTCCTTAATAAATCTCCTGTAGAAACCTGCATGGCCAAGGAACGAACGGACTTCCCTCACAGAAGAGGGGTAAGGTAAAGTAGAAATAACATTCACCTTTGCTGGGTCTACAGAAATGCCATTATTAGATACCACATGTCCTAACACAATCCCTTGTTTTACCATAAAGTGGCATTTTTCAAAATTCAATACGAGGTTTGTATTAACACATCTATCTAATACTTTAGATAATCCCTCTAAGCAAAGGCTAAAAGAATCACCATAAACGCTAAAATCGTCCATAAAAACTTCCATACAGTCCTCAATAAGATCAGAGAAAAGACTCATCATGCACCTTTGGAAGGTAGCTGGTGCATTGCACAAGTCAAAGGGCATTCTCTTATAAGCATAAGTCCTAAAAGGACATGTAAAAGTAGTCTTTTCCTGATCCTCAGGAGCTATATGAATCTGGAAATAACCTGTGTAACCATCCAAAAAGCAATAATGTGATTTACCCGACAGGCGATCCAGCATTTGATCAATGAATAGAAGTGGGTAGTGATCCTTACGGGTAGCTTGGTTGAGACGCCTGTAATCAATGCAGACTCTCCAAGCATTCTGAACTCTAGTTGCTATGAGCTCTCCATGCTCACTCTTCACTGTAGTGACTCCAGATTTCTTGGGCACCACTTGTACTGGGCTTACCCATTCACTATTTGAGATGGGATATATGATACCTGCTTCCAATAGTCTGGTCACTTCCTTTTTGACAACTTCTAAAATGGTGGGGTTCAATCTTCTTTGGGGTTGACGGACAGGTCTTACTCCCTCTTCTAAAAATATTCTGTGCTCACATACTTGAGGGTTGATTCCCACTATGTCTGCCAAAATCCACCCAATTGCCTTCTTATGCTTCCTCAGTACATCAAGTAATTGCTCTTCTTGTTGAGAAGTCAGTTCCCTTGCAATAATAACCGAAAGCTTCTGCTCATCCTCAAGATAAGCGTATTTGAGATGTGGAGGGAGAGGTTTCAATTCTAACTTTTGATCATGGGCAGGCTCTGGATTATCTGGGGCTTGTGAAAATGGCGAAGTACCCTCAATGTCAGTTAAGAGGGTCCCCACACTTGGACCTTGTCCAGTGTGCCTCTCTTCAAACTCTTCCTTTTGAACTTCAGCCACACTTTCGTCTATTACATCACACTGGAAGATGGAACGATCTTCTGGGGGGTTGTCAATGACTCCATTCAGATTGAAGATTACTATGCGGCCATCTATTTCAAAGGAGTATGTTCCTGAAAAAGCATCCAATTTGAATTTTGATGTCTTCAGGAATGGTCTTCCAAGTAGGATTGATGATGGCTTATCTGAATCATTGTGGAGCATCTCCAAGATATAAAAATAAGTGGGAAATGTGAGCCCTTTAATGTTCACCAAAACATCTTCAGCAACTCCAGCCACTGTAATAATACTTTTATCTGCTAACACAAAACGAGCTGCCGACCTTTTTAAGGGAGGGAGCCTCAAAACATCATATATAGACAATGGCATTATACTGACACATGCTCCTAAATCACACATGCAATCATAAATTACTACACCACCAATAGTACAACTAACTATGCAAGGACCTGGATCACTACATTTTTCAGGTAATCCTCCCATTAAAGCAGATATAGAACTACCTAAAGGAATAGTTTCTAATTCATTAATTTTGTCTTTATGGATACATAAGTCTTTTAGAAACTTTGCATATTTAGGTACCTGCTGAATAACATCAAAAAGGGGAACAGTTACCTCGACCTTTTTGAATATCTCTACCATTTTAGGATCGGGTTCCAGCTGCTTCCTGGGCTTCCTTGCAAGTTGTGGAAATGGAATAGGAGTAGTGTTGTATGTGGTGTCTGCGCCTTTTGGTGCTTCCTCCTGTGGTTGAGCTATTTCTTCTTCAACTATGTCCTGTATATCCTCTTCCTCTTCAACATCTTTGATTTCTACCACCTCTTCAGCTGAGGCGTATTCTGGTGAGCTTGGTTCCTCCTGATTCCTCTCCTGTAGTGTGGTTCCGGACCTCAGGGTGATGGCATTAATGCCTCCCTTTGGGTTGGGTAATGGTTGAGAGGGGATTCTAGTGGTGCTTGAAGGTTGGTTATTGGAATTTTGTGCTGGTACAAACTGTGTCATAAAAGCTTGCATAGTAGAGGTGAGACCATTCAGACTAGCATTAATACTATTCATGATGTTACTTTCCATGGTCTGTTGTCTTTTCTCAAAAGATTGCAGTAGGTCTTCAGTAGAAGGTGAAGAAGAATGGGTAAATTGAGAAGTCTGCTCCTGATTGTTCTGTGGTCCTTGGTTCTGCCTCAGGTGAGATGCTCTGTAAGGTTGATTTTACTGCCTGTTATTGTTATTATTCCACATCTGATTTCTCTGATTATCTCTGCCTCCTCTGTTATTGTTGTCCCTCCAATTCTGGTTTGAATTGTCCTGCCATCCATGGTTATTATTTCCACTTTGATTGTACCCTTGGTTGGAGCGGTCATAGAAGTTGTGAGTGGATGCCACCATGTTGTCTTCTTGTTGGAGCTGTGGGCATTCATCAGTGTAATGGCTGTAATTAGCACAGATTCCTCAAATTCTTTGGGGGACTAGTTGTTGGTTTTGCTGTGGTGGAGGAGGTTGAGCTTGCTGAGCTTGTTGATTCAACTGTATTTGCTTCAGCAAGTTGGTCATTTCACAGATGCCTTGACGTAGAGCAGCAGTCTCGCTGCTAGAAGATACTTCTACAACAGCTTTTGAACAGCCTTGCTTCTGTCTGTGGTTCCTAGTGGATTCAGCTAAATCACTGATCAATTGCCAAGCTTCATCAGTGGTCTTGTACTTCTTCATAGACCCATTGCTGGCACTTTCCAGTATGGTCTTATCTTGGAGCCTCACACCCTGTGTGATATAGCTGAGTAGCACGATCTTGTCAATCATGTGGTGGGGGCATGCTTCCAGAAGATTATTGAAGCACTCTCAGTATTCAAAGAGAGTCTCATTGTCATCCTGAACAATTGTGGAGATATCCTTCCTTAGCTTATCAGTGACTTCAGATGGGAAAAATTTCTCCAGAAACTCCTTTCTGAGTGTATCACAGTTGGATACATTTGCTAGAGGTTGAGTGTAGTACCACTCTCTTGCTTTTCCCTCAAGAGAAAATGGAAAAGCTTTCAGCAGTATTGAAGTTTCATCAGTGCCATCACGCCTGACAGTAGAACAGGCTGCCTGGAAATCTCTCAAGTGCTTGATAGGCTCTTGAGCAGGTAGGCCATGAAACCTGGGCATCAAATTTAGCAGTGCGGGCTTTATTTCAAAATCTGTAGCTACCGCTGGATGATGCGCTTGAAACAGATGCATTGTAAAATCAGGGGCTCCTTCCTCCTAGATGGTAACTCTCCTAGCTGTCATGTTTTCTGCGCGTAAAACAACCGAATCAGTAGAACGGGGGCTGGTTTCTTCCTCAGATTCACTTTCAGATCTGCCCTCAGAGCGGGCTAACCGACGCTGTTCTCGCCTTATTCGTGAAATTGTCCTTTCAATTTCAGGATCGAATATTAGCAAGCGCGGATCAGGAAGTGAACGCGTCATTTGATGGAAGAAACATGCAACTCATAGTAGCAAAACAAAATAAAATGCAAATAAATAAATTCTAATTAATAAATTTAGCACTCTATTGCAACTCTCCAGCAACGGCGCCAAAAATTGATGAGACGCAGAAGCTGGTGAATTAAAAATTATTAGAATGGTTATGTTGCAAGTATAGTTCTTAACTCACCGAAAATCTGCCTATCAATTTAGAAGTATGTCACAGAAAGTTTAAATTAAAAATTACTGGGAGTTTTAAGTCCCAGGTCGTCTCCTAACGAGTTACAGAAAAGTGTGCTATCTTATTAATCAGATGTTCAAAGAAGTTGAGTTGGGTAAATTGGAATGTGATTTAAGGAAATTTAATTAATATGAATAAAAGCCTTGACTGGGAGTTGATTAGTTGGAATCTCTATTATGGATGAAATGATTTTAAGATTGATTTATAATTAATGGTTGTTCTGTTTGGTTATCCTTTACTATGTAAGGGAAAGTCAAACAAGTTGGAATGCTAGATCTGTTCCCAAGTTGCAACCCACTTAGTTCAAAGGGATTGGCGTTGGTGACAGGATAACAATCCAACAATTAATCCAATTACAAATTTTTTTTCAATCCTTCCAACTCAAGAGTTCCTTTTTAATTAACTCCCCATCAAGTAAAGAAACTACTCACGCATTGTAAATAATAAATCCATAACACATGAAAGGGGATTAAAAGAAGACATGATTATTGGAAATGAAATTGAATTAAAAAGAAATAATCCTTGCATTAAATAATCATAAAAATATCTGAATGACAAAATTGAACAAAGCAAAAAACATGGAAGAATAAAACCAAGTTAAGAAAACAAACTAGAATGATGAAGTCTTGATGAGGAAATAACTCTTCTCAATGTTCCAATGCTAAGACCAATTGAAAATTAAAATTCTAAAAACCTAGAGAGAAAAACCTAAGAGAGTAAAACTAGATCTCCCAAAACTATTGACTGAATGAATGTGTCCTTTGTTTCTGCATGTTCTCTGACTCTAGTCTGCTGTTCTGGGCCAAAAACTGGGCCGAAATAGGGTCCAAAATCGCCCCCAACGAATTCTGCAGATTATGCAGATCGCACATGTCACGCAATCGCGTCATTCGCGCTTTTCCTCGCCATGCGTTCGCGTCGTCCACGCTACCGCGTCGCCAGAGCTTTTCCAATCCCCGCGGCCGTGTGAGCCATGCGGCCGCGTCACTGCGATTTGCTCTCCTTCGCGCGGTCGCGTGAGCCATGCGACCGCGTCACTTCTCACTGGTTATCTCCTCAAATTCTTGTGTTCCTTCCATTTTTGCTAGCTTCCTTTCCAATCTCTAACTCATTTATGCCCTGTAAAGTCTGAAACACTCAACACATAGATCACGGCATCGAATGGAATAAAAGAGAATTAAAAGTAAATAATTAAAGTCTCTAGGAAGCAGTTTTCAAACATGTAATAAATTCAGGAAGGAAATCTAAATGCATGCTAATTTAATGAATAAGTGGGTAAGGATCATGATAAAACCACACAATTAAACACAATATAAATCATAAAATAGTGGTTTATCACAGATACCTAATAGAGTTGGGAAACGGTCCCATAAAGTCAATGCTCCATACATCAAATATCTCACAGAACAACATAGGTTGCTGAGGCATTTCATCCCTTTGGGATGCGTTTCCTGACTTCTGACACTGATGGCAAGACACACATAACCGGTTAGCATCCTTGAATAAGGTTGGCCACCAGAATCCACAATCCAACACTTTTTTAGCGGTCCTTTGTGGGCCAAAGTGGCCACCACATTCGGGCGAATGACAAGCTTCAAGGATCGGTTGGAATTCGGATTTCGGGACACATCTTCCAATTACTTGGTCCACGCCTCTCTTCCACAGGTGAGGGTCATCCCAAATATAGTATTTGGAATCACTCCTCAACTTGTCCCTTTGGTTTTTTGAAAAGTTGGGAGAGAAGATTCTTGTAACCAAGTAGTTCGCCATCGGGGCAAACCAAGGAAAGCTATCCGACATAGCATGCAAACTATCCAATGGGAATGAGTCATTGATCGGAAATGGATTAGTTTTTAAATTCTCAATGCGGCTTAAATGATCCGCAACCAGGTTTTGAGATCCACTCCGGTCCCTAATCTCAATGTCAAATTCTTGCAAAAGCAAGATCCAACGTATGAGTCTAGACTTTGACTCATTCTTTGTCAACGTATGGTGTGGACATGACTCCAATAACCTCTTGAACCGAGACCAATACTCGTACAAACTCTCTTGGTCTCTTTGCATTATGCCCAAAATCTCTTTCCGGATGTAGTCGGTCTTCTCCGATGGAAAGAATTTATCAAGAAACTCTCTTCTCAAGAAATCTCAATTAGTCACAATCTCATCCGGTAGCGAATAGAACCATGTTTTTGCTTGCGCTTCAAAAGAGAATGGGAAGGCAAAAACCATGATAGCTACCTCATCGGCTCCATGCCTTCGAGCCGTAGAACAAGCAACTTGAAAATCCTTCAAATGTCGGATGGGATCCTGACCCGGCAACCCATGATACTTAGGAAGTAGATTTATCAAGCTACTCTTGAACTCAAAGTTTGGATCAAGGTTAGGATACCTTGCTTGCAACGGTTGAAGTATGATATCCGGAGCTCCTTGCTCATGCAAAGTGATCCGGGGCCATGTGTGGCTAACCTGTAGGATGCAAAGATGTATTAGTAGTGCCAACAGAAGAATAGAAAGTAACAGATTCCAAGTCACTCTCGGTAACGTCTAGTGATTCGGTGTTTTCCTCAAGAGAGGCCGAAGTACTAGGTGTATAGTCCAACCGTTGCCTAGCTTGCCGAGTGTGTAATAAAGTCCTTTCGATCTCGGGATCAAAATTGGCCAAGCTAGAATTCGGTTGAGACCGAGTCATCAAACTTGAAAGTCATAGCATAAATGTAAAGGAAATCTAAACTATGGCTAAGTAAGTAAAAGAGTAAACTATCTACAATATTCACATATTCACATAACCAATATCAAGGCATACGTTGCAACCATTCCCCGGCAACGGCGCCAAAAATTTGACACGCAAGCGCCAAGGGTGTATTGGTAAAGATTCTCTTCAAGAAAACCACGTTGTAAGTATAGCTCTACCAACAACAATTCTTGGGGGTCAAATTTAGAAGAGGGATTTGGTTGTCACAAGTTCAACCCCAATAGAAATAACCAAAGTATTTAAACCTTGGGTCGTCTCACATGGAATGGGCAATCATGTGCTTCGACATTGGTTAGAAATCCGAGGTTGTGAGTTATAAGCATGAAAATAAATGGGAATCTTAACAAACAAGTAATCTTAAAATGCAACAATTAATTCAATCAACTAAGCAAAACATAAGCACTTTCAATGAATAAACAACATTCCACTTAATTCTATTGTAACCCAAACAAGAAACTACAACTAAAGCAATTGGTTGAGAAAGTTGATTTCAAGTATGAATAATGAAGGTAACTCTTGGCTAGGCTCGGGAATTGGGATCACCATCCTTGTCTAACAACTATGCCTTGACAATTATAAGGAACCAAGCTCATTAAGTCTACTCTCAAAGTCTTAAGTACGTGATATCTACCCCTAGACTTGAAGTACGTCAAATGGCCCTGATCATATCAACCCATAAGTCCCAACCTACCTACTAATTAGATTAGTAGTGGGTTGGCGTCAATGAGTATCAAATTGCCAACCTAGGGCTCCCAAATCATCAAATCCATTAGACCCAATGACTCAAGTTTACCCAATTCCTTTGACCTAGGCCAAGAATGAAAAAGACTACTCCATAATCAAAGTAAACAATTCATCAAACACTTGGTAAGCACTAACAAAAGGCATTTTCAAAATAGCAATTAAATTGAATTCTACAAATACCCACTAACAATTATCAACATACAATCATCCAAACTACTAGACTAAACATAGAAATCATCAATGTAACATCAACAAGTCAAGATTCATAACATTCATGAAATGGGTATAAAATGATAATTGACAAGAATTCATAAACTATACAAGATATAAGCAAAATTGTAACAAGAAATTCAAATTGAACAATTAAAACTAGTAATTAACAAGATCCAAGTCGCAAATCAACAAGGGAAGATCAAATTAAAACTAGATCTAGAGAGGAACAAGGGTTTCTCCCTCTAGAATAACCAAAGAACCAAAAACTAACTAAAAATTATGTCCTAGTGTAAAATGAGTGATCTCTCTCTTTTCCCTTGCATCCTTGGGTCTTTTTTCATGCAGAAACAGCTTGAAATTGGGCCTAATGAGCCTCAGAAATCGCCAGGCACGATTTCCTTTAATGAGGTCACGTGCAGCCTTCCACGCGTGCGCGCCATGCGTGCGCACGTGCCGATTGCTCTTGCGATCTACGCGTGCGCGCCAAGTGCGCGTGCGCGTCGATAAAAATCTCCTGATTCGCGCGGATGCATCCATCCTTGCGCGCCGCTTCCAGCCCATCCCATCCATGTGTGCGCGTGGAGTGCGCGAGCGCGCTGATGCTGCTTTCCCAAGATCTCAATTCTTCATGTTCCTCCCTTTTGTACATGCTTTCTCCCTCTCTTCTATGTCATTCCTACCCTATAATTCCTGAAATTACTCAACAAATACATCACAGCATCGAATGGCAATAGAAGAGGATTAAAATATGAAAATTTTAAGGCAAAATAAGCATGTTTTACATCATAGAGCAATATTGGAAAGTGAACACAAAACCATGCATTTCTTGTGGATAAGTGTGAGAAATATTGATAAAATCCCTCAAAATAAGCACAAGATAAACCACACGATCGGGGTTTATCAAAGTGTGCTGAAACTGTGCGTTTCGCACCATTTTCCTCCACGCGTACGCGTGCTTCACGCGTACGCATCATCCTCATTTCTCTCACTTCACGCGTTCGCGTCCCAGACGCGTATGCGTCGATGCCTATTTCTCTCTTCCACGCTCAAGCGTGTACGCGTGGAGTTGAATTCATTAACCCCTGACGCGAGAACCCTGACCCATTCACGTACCATTTCTCTTCTTCCCACCAACATCCCTTCTCCTCCTCTTCAAACTCACAGAACCCTGTTCTCCTCCAATCCACCATTGAACCTTTAACCACGGCCACCCATCATCGCCGACGACCTCTCCCTTCCCTTTTCTCTTCTCTTTCTTCTTCTTCTCTCTCTCCCCCTCTGTCCGTCTGTTCTTCCCCCTTTCTCCGTCTCTTCCCTCCACAACCACCGCAACCACTACTACCGCCACTGGGCCGGCAACTCCTTCTTCCACCACTCATTCCATTCAGTTTTTCCATTTTCTTCCTATTCATCTTCCCAGGTTCACGTTTTTCTTTAATTGAGTTCTATTTCAGTCATTTACTACTAGTTAATTAAATTATCTTAATTTAGTTAGAAATGCATGTTAGTAGACTATAGGTGGTTAGGTAGTTAATTAATTTTGTAGTGGATTTAGGTTTGAATTCTCGTTGTTTAAGCTATCTGGATTTGGTTAGTGGATCTCTCTAGGCTGTTTGGAGTGCAGTCGCTGGGTCTTGTTAATGATTGCTTGTACAGTGATGATTTTCGCTCAATGTATGAATTTAAGCTATTACGGCTGCTGCAGTTTTTGTTTCAAAGTAAACATAATCAATAGATTCATTGCTACTATCATTTGCCTATTGCCTCTTCATTACTGTTTTGTTGATTGAATGATCCTGCTTTTCTTGATTGTAAATTCCATTGTCAACTGCTCAGGTTCATATGGGCTGAATTTTACTACTTGTTTATATCCGGGAACATCCATTTTACTGCCGAAATGCTGCCCAAATTCTTTCTAAAAACTGTTTTACTCTTAACTTCCACTTATGAATTGAGTTTAGTACTTTTGAATTGTGATTTATTTGGTTTAAACCAAAGCCAATTCATGAGATGATGGGTTAGCATTTCCGTTCTTTTTGGTTCCCTTTCTATTTGAAATGCATTGTTGATGATTTTAATTCTTTTTGTGCTTCTTACGTTACATGTTTCCTCATCAATGACTTGCATTGTATGCATGGATGTGAGCTTGCTTGTTCTTAAAACTTTTGAACTTCTTTTGGTTAGGAACTACATTACCATGCCACTAATTTTAACACACTTCTCTAACTTTTGACTTAATTGACTTTCTAACTTTTCTTTTTAGTTTTCACCCTTTTCAAACTGACTCTTTTAGTTTCTTTCGAGGCATGAGACTTGTTGTTTCTGAACAAACAAACATTCTGAATTTTATTGTATAGATTCTTGGATTGGGATTTTTGATTGATTTTTTTTTTAATCCTACCTTTCTTTCATTCCAAGGATTTACCTCTTTTTGACTCACTTCATGTTTTAGCTTAACTCCTCTGTTGCCCATCTTCTGTTTGTTTTGCTTACATATTGTTTGCCTTTCTGTTTCTCTACTTTGATTTGATAATCTATACCATGGGAATTCTGTATTTCAGGATGTCTGATAGGAAAGGGAAAGGCAAGGCTAAGGCCAGCTCCAATAAAAAGAAGCGAGGACAGTCATCCGTTGTTCTATCAGATGAATTTTACTGTGAAAAGAAATTTAGTGATCAAGAAAAGGCTGATCAACTTGTACCTGCTAACGACTCAGTCAAATTTGCTAACCTTTACTGTGAACTCTGATTTTCGGTATTTATGGAAAAATGGAACCTCAACTTGGAAAGGAAGCTCAGAATACCAACGGAGCTGAGGAAGTATACTGAACATCAGATTGAACAGAGAGGTTGGGTATTTCTGGATAGAGATTTGGTAGATGTGAACGCATCATGAGTCCGTGAGTTCTATTCCAACTATTATAGGATGACCCTTGATACAGTGCAGCTTAGGGGCAAGCAGATCTAAGTCACAGAGGAGGCAATACAAGATATCCTCCACTTCCGCCCTAAAACAGATGATACAAATGGTTTTCAGAAGGTCGAGGAAGCTATTCGATTTATGAGCTTTAATTGGGATGCCATCCGGCATACTATACCCATTGATCCAGATGTTTCGTGGGCTATGGGAAAGTCGAAGGAAACTCCACGGGGTATC
Organism: Arachis ipaensis; assembly: GCF_000816755.2. Lineage (NCBI taxonomy): Eukaryota > Viridiplantae > Streptophyta > Magnoliopsida > Fabales > Fabaceae > Arachis > Arachis ipaensis. Next base: position 60,286,725 of record NC_029791.2, read on the forward strand.
AAGGTTGATTATGTCAATGATGAGGTTAGGCTGTGGCAATAGATACTGAGCAATTATGTCATGCCTAGCACTCATGAGTCAAAGGTGCCAGCTGCTATGATCCTCCTTATTTGGTGTGTCATGGAAGGGAAGGATATATACCTTCCAAGACTCATCAGGAAGTATATGTCTAGAGTTCATATCAGAGGCACCTTGGCTTTTCCTTATTTGATAACTCAGATGGCTACTCGAGCTGAGGTGCCTTGGGAGCCCTAGGATGAGAGACCACCGATTGCCGACTGCAAAAAGGTTATTCCACACGGTAAGCAGTTTGGACCTCTAGGCCACAAACCACATAAGACTACTCCTATTGAGGCGGCCATATCTTCAACAGCACCTGCAGCACCGCCTACTTCAACAGCACCATCATCCACTTCTCAGCCAGTTTACCACCTTGTGCAATGCCTTTTCGAGCGCATTAATCAGATGGAGCGCCACAATCGGCAATGCTATGAGCAGTCGGAGCGTCGCAACAAGCGACGCTATGCCCATCTGAAGCTGATTATGACTACTGGGCGTACTGACATCCTCTCTGAGCCTGACACACCCTCGGAGCACTCTGAGGAGGAGGAGCAGAAGGAGGAGGACCAACAAAAGGTTGTACAGCATGAGGCAACTCAGCCTGAGCATTTGACAGAGGCACCGACACCTGCAGCTGACAGTGGACCAGCGGGCGATGATCCTTCTCACCCAGCTTGATTGCGAGCATCGAGGACGATGCTGTGATTTATGTGTGGGGGGGTCGCATTCATCGGTAGAGTTATATTTTGGTGAACCATTTAGACACTTTTGTTTTTATTTTTGTTTTACTTTTCAGTATTTGCACATTTTTACTTTATTGCACTTTCAGCTTTTGTATATATTAATTATTATGGATACTTTTGAGTTCATCGCATTTTGCACTTTGGTTTGTATATATCTTAGATTTTTAGTTTGAGTTGCACTTTTAGTTAATTAATAGTACATATATATAGTTATTTTGGTTTAGTAGTTGTGATTTGGAAAAATGTGGATTGTTGAGCTTAGTTTACCCCTTTTGCATATGAGAATTTGCTTTGATTGAAAATAGGGAGTGAATTACAAATTTTTGACTTTTCTTAATCATAACATTGCATTTAGTATATATATAATATAAGAAATGTTGGTCAAATTGATGAAATTTTTAAGGAATGTATCTTTTTCTTAAAAAGGGCATTAAGATTCACATTGATTTGAGTTGGAACCTTTTGAAACTTGCATGAGGTATTACAATTTGGAATATGGTTTTTGAGCTAAGAACACACAACCTGTGAGTTTTTTAGCCTAATTATATGGTTATAGTAATTAACCATGATTTTTATTCTTGTGTGTTTTCTTCTCTATGATTGTAATCTTCGGTTTGTTCCATTCTATATGTCCATTATTTAGTGTATATTCATGCATTTAGGTGATTGAGGCCATCATTTGATTATAGCTCACTTATCCCAAATAGCCTACCATTTCATCTACCTTTGTTTACCACTTTGAGCCTTTTTAACCCCCTTTTGTTCTTTATATTACCACATCACTAGTTTTAAGCGGAAAAACAATTAATTGTCCTATTTGAATCTTTGGTTAGCTTAAGATAGTGACTGTGTGTCAACTAAGTGTGGGAAAATGTGAGGACTTTGGTTGATGAGTGATAAATCCCATTTTTATGGTTTATCTTGTGTTGAATTTAGAGCATTTTATCAACCTTTTCTCACATTTATTTAATGAAATAACATGGTTTTGTGATTCTTCCTTAATTTGTGCTTAAATGTGAAAACATGCTTTTTAAACCTTAAATTAGCTAATTTTGATTCACCTTTGATTCCACTAGATGTCTTGATGTGTTTGCTAGTGATTTCAGGTTGAAAAGGCTAGGAATGGATCAAAGAAGTGAAGAGAAAAGCATGCAAATTGGAGAACACATGGAAAAGCCAAAGATTTGAGATGCACCACTCACGCGCACGCACAATGTACGCGCACGCGTGGATCACAAAACTTCAAGGGACGCACACGCGTGCTGTACGCATACGCATCGGTGCTGGCACGTGATTTTTTAGTGAAAACGTGCCCAGCGAATTCTCAGAGGCTGTGGGGCCCAATCTAAACCAACTTTGGCGCCAAAACACTTAAAAGGACCAAGGATTGAAGAACAAAGGGGAGATTCCATCACTTATACACATAGTTTTAGTTTAGTGAAGGCAATAGTTTAGTTTTAGAGAGAGAAGCTCTCACTTCTCTCTAGGATTAGGATTGGGTTTAGGTTGGTAAGCTTAGATCTAGATTTCAATTCATGCTCTTATCTACTTCTACCTCTCAATTCTTTGTTGCTACAGCTTGTTCTTCTATTCCTTGTTGTAATTTCTCCTATTTTGCTTCTATACTTTGTTGTTGATCTACTCTTGTTCCTTTTCAATTCAATTTTAGGTAATTCATGTTAATTGTTTTTTCTTTGATTGTTGTTGTTAATTCTTTGCAATAAGTAGTTGTTAGATTTCATCCTTATTGTCACTTTACTATGCTTTTATTTTGTGCCTTCCAAGTGTTTGTCAAAATGCTTGAAAAGATGTTAGAGTAGAATTTTATGTTCTTTGCTTCGGAAGGTAACTTAGGAATTCTTGAGTTACTAATGTCCAAGTGATTGATAGTTGATAGCCATTGACTCTAGCTCTCATTAATTCAATTAGTGAATAGCTAGGACTTATGGACTTGGATTGATATAGCTCATTTGACTTTCTTCGACTTGTTAGAGGATGACTTAATGGGATTGATCCTTGCAATTATCATATTGTGGTTAGTAATAAGGATAGAGATCCTTGACCACCAAACCTTGCCAAGACCATTTCGTCATTTGAATTCCATTGCCATTTACTTTTCTTGTTTCCTATTCAAAATCCCAAAATATACATGTTCATAACCAATAACAAGAACACTACCCTGCAATTCCTTTGATAGACGACCCGAGGTTTAAATACTTCGGTTATTAGATTCATTAGGGGTTTGTACTTGTGACGAACAAATTTTTGTATGAAAGGATTAGTGTTGGTTTAGAAACTATATTGCAACGGGATTTCATTTGAGAATTCTATACCATCAAAAATCCATTCATCAAAATGGCGCCGTTGCCGGGGATTTGCAACTGTGTGCCTTGTTATTAGTTATTGTATATATGTGAATATTGTGAATATATTTGTCTTTTGCTTGTTTATTAGTTTTTGTTAGCTTTAGGACTTAGTTAGTTTATTTTTGCTTCCACTATGAATTCTTACCCTTTTGGCTATGAGTTTGGTTCTAATTGTGTTGTAGGAAATGCAAACTTCAATGACCACATGTATCAAGGATGGAACAAACAAAGATGGGAGGAGCCCCAAGGAATTGATCACTCCCATTAGCAACAACCTCCGGACACTTATAGGTATAATCACCATCCTAGTGCATGTCAATTTAATGGCTATGGTGAATCTTTTTGTGACAATCAATTACCAATATCATATGCCTATGAATCCTATCCTTAACATGAACCTCAACCATACTCACAAGCCTTTCTCAACCAAACACCTTCCTATGATCCATATCCATCATATAACCAATCACCCATACCATATCCTTGTGACCATTATGAGCAAGAACCTTTAGAACCACTACAACCCTATCAAGATTACTACCAAGAACCACCTCAATGCATACAATCTCCATACCCTTATCAAGAAGAACCACCTTCCTACTATGAGCCCTTCCTCCAAAGTGATGAACCCTCCTATCTACCCCAACCCCAATAGATGATTCTCTTACTTTGCTACTTCAAGGACAAGCGGATATGCAAAGGAACAACTTAGAGTTTGTGATAAACTTGACCAAGGTAGTGCATACTTTAGCCTACCAATGCTTGAACACTCAAGGTGCTTCCGTGACCATGTGTGAAGAATCCAAAGAAGAGCAAGGCATGAAGAAGAGATTGAAAAATCCGATGGAGAAGGAGGAGTTGGGTTTTGTATTGGAACAATTGGAGAAACCTATGATTATTGAAGATAAGGAAGACGTGATTGAAAATTTAGGAGATGTGGAACCACCATGAGAGCCTCAACAACCTCTGGCACCCATCAAAATTGAAGAATATGAAGAGATTGATAAAGAGATGGAGTCAATCATCAACAAATTCCTATCAAAGGTTGAATCCTCTCCCATTAGGTGTGAAATTGAAGTTATTGAAGACATCTCCATGGCAATTGACATCAGTGACTCTGTTGAAAATGCTTCCATTAGATGTGAGGCTAATATTAAAGTGGACTTCACACAACCTCCAAGAGTTAACTTGATTAATGATGAGGAGGAATTCGAAGAAGTTGACAAGCAAGAAGAAATTGAAAAAAGTTGTCAAGAGGTAGAAACAACTAAGGAAGAGCCTAAGGGAGTAGACCTCGCATTGACTAAGTGTGGGGAGGTCCCCCTCTCCAAACCACCATCCAATCCAACATTCAAGTGGGTAAAGTTCTTACCCTTAAGCTTCACTTTCTCACTTAAATATGGCTTGATTGAAATGGATGGTCAACTTAGAGCTCTTTGCGGAATCAATAGTAAGAAGGAGTTGTGTAGTGGTTGAAAATGTGGTATTAGGCTCATTAATGTCAAATTTTCAAGGCATAGGGACCATGATTGGAGGAATACAAACTTGTGTGGGTCTAGGAAGAAAACTTGGCGTGTTGAAGAGAATTCTATGTTTCAACCACCCGGATGGAAGAATCATGACAATCAACTTGAAGACGGGTGCGAAAATAAGATATAGGATCCCGGATCGTACTTTGAAGACCAACTTTGGGACCTCATATCTTGGGTTAAACTTCATCCAAGCTTAATGAAGATGGTTGGAATTTCTGTCAACCATTTGAGGAGTAAAGATCCTTGGAGATTCAAGGATGAGTACAAGCACAAGCCACCATGACAAATAGATCCCCAAATGTCCAACTTAAGGACTTAAAGTAAAAGTGCTAGGTGGAAGACACCCCACCATGGTAAACTCTTTCCATTCTCTCTTGTAGATTTGATTAATGAGTGATTTGAGTTGCTATTGTAGGTAGTTTTTCTCTTTATGTAGTGATGTGAGGGCATTTTGGCCAGTTTTACTAACCTTTTCTTTACTGTTTTTAGGGTAATTTCATACATTTCCTTAGGAAATAAGCTAGTTTTGGGTAGATATTCACTTACATCTTGATTCAAGCATACATTGTGCACTTTACATGATTTCATGAGGATTTTGCATGAATTTAATTAGTTAACGTGGAAGTTAACGTGAAGAAGTGAGGTGACGCCAACGTTAGTGACACCCAACATTGTCATTAACGTTGGAAGGAGCCCACACATGCCACCATGAGCCACGTTAACTCCCACGTTAACTTAGTTAACGTGGCCTGTAACGTTAAGAAGAAAGGGGGGAAGCCAACGTTAGTGATATTCAACATTATCACTAACGTTGGCCAAGTCACACTAGGCCACGTTAACTTCCACGTTAACTAAGTTAACGTGGAAGTTAACGTGAAGAAGTGAGGGGACGCCAACGTTAGTGACACCCAACATTGTCATTAACGTTGGAAGGAGCCCACACATGCCACCATGAGCCACGTTAACTCCCACGTTAACTTAGTTAACGTGGAAGTTAACGTGGCCTAGTGTGACTTGGCCAACGTTAGTGATAATGTTAAGTGTCACTAACGTTCTCGAACCCATATTTTCACTGAACGTTAACACCACTAACGTCCTGAGCAAAAGTCTCTGCCCACTTCACAATTTCTCTCTGCTAGTAAAGCCAAGCCCAATGAAGAAGATAACTGCTTCAAACTCAAGATCCAAAGGCCCAGACCCAAGACTTGAAGAACCAACTAGAAGAGTAGAAGAGTAGTATATATAGGAGTAGCTTTGAATTAATTAGGGAGTTGGAAAAATATAGGGAGCCTCTGGGCATAGAATTACTCTCTGTATTACTTTCTCTGCACTTCTAGTTTCATTATGTATTCTCCATCTTTGTTTTCATTTTCCAAAGCTATGAACAACTAAACCCCTTTCATTGGGTTAGGGAGCTCTGTTGTAATTTGATGGATCAATACTAGTTTTTATTATTCTTCTTCTATCTTTTCTCTTGATTTTACTTGAAAGCTTTCGATCTTCATCCAATTGGGTAGTTATCTTGGAAAAGAAGCTATTCATACTTGGATCTCTTCTGAACCTTGAAAGAGGAATGAAGAGATCAAACTAGAAATACTTTATCATGTTGGAGCAAATTGGGTTTGGATGGATATGTGACTATAATCCTCTCAACACTTGATTTGGGAAATGCATGTGGTATAATCAGTGACCATACTTCATCTCTTCTCATGAGCAATTGACTAAGGAATTGGCTATTGATCAAGATTTGAGAGATTGAATTACAAGAAATTGTAATTCAATCACTTAAGATTGCTAAGGAGATCAATGAGTGCATTGATTGAGGAAGAGATGAAAATGAAATTGATCCAGAGAATGCAACATCTCCTGAGCCCAATGAACTCCCCATTTCTGATCTTACCCATTCTCTTTAATTTCTGTTATTTACTCTTATGAGCAATTCCCCCATTCCCATTTACAATTCTGTAATTTACTTTCAGTCATTTACTTTCAGTTCTTTAATTCTAGCATTTACTTTTTCTGCCATTTACCTTCCCGCCATTTTATTTTCTGCAATTTTCAACTCAAATTCTGGATTCGCTCAACTAGAACATTCCTCTAATTAAAGTTGCTTGATCAATCAATCCTTATGGGATTCGACCTCACTCTATTGTGAGTTTTTACTTGACGACAAATTCGGTACACTTGCCGAAGGGAAATTTGTTACGAGACAAGTTTTCCGTGCATCAAGTTTATGGCTCCGTTGCCGGGGATTGATTGTGCATCAACAATGATTAGATTGGAGGATAACTAGATTGAGCATTTTATTTTGTTTGATTTAATTTTCTGTTTGAGTCATTTACTCCCTGTTTTAGTGAATTTCTTCCCTTCCCCCTACTTTTTCTTTGTTATTTACCATTCATCTGACTAACCCACTAACTGTTTGATATATTGCATCACTCACACTGACAGTAATTCTGACAAATATACTTTCTGCACCTATTCTCTTTGCTTGTACTTGTTGGTTGTATAACAAGGAAAAGAAGCGGGGCTTCAACTTCCTTTGATTCTGAACCTGAGAGAACCTTCCTTAGACTAAGGAGGGAGGCAAGAGAAAAACGTGTAGTTGGTGCTGAAGAAAAGGAGGAACACTTTGAGGAATACTTTGAACCAAACATGGAAGAAAACATGGAAAACCATCACGAAGAAGAGACTCACAACCATGGCGGAAGAGGTCGAGCAAATCATGCTAGGGAGGATAGAAGAGTTTTAGGCTCTTACATCAATCCAAACCCAGAAAACTGTGGAAGTAGCATTCAAAAGCCAACCATCCATGCCAACAATTTTGAACTAAACCCACAGCTCATCACCCTTGTTCAGAACAACTGTTCGTTCGGAGGAAGTGTCCAAGAGGACCCCAATCAACATCTAACCACCTTCCTGAGAATATGTGACACAGTGAAGTCTAATGGTGTTCATCCTGACGCCTATAGATTGCTCTTATTTCCATTCTCACTCAAGGATAAGGCAGCCAAGTGGCTGGAGTCTTTCCCAAGGGAGAGCTTGACAACTTGGGAAGATGTGGTGAACAAATTTCTAGCAAGATTTTACCCCCCTCAACGGATCAATAGGCTGAGAGCTGAGGTCCAAACTTTCAGGCAACAAGATAGTGAGACTCTATATGAAGCATGGGAGAGGTTTAAAGACCTAACAAGGAGGTGCCCACCAGATATATTCAATAAATGGGTGCAGCTGCACATTTTCTATGAAGGGCTTTCCTATGAGTCAAAGAAGGCAGTAGACCATTCATCCGATGGATCTTTGAACAATAAGAAAACCATTGAGGAGGCCATAGATGTCATTGAAACAGTAGCAGAGAACGACTACTTCTATGCCTCCAAAAGTGGGAACACAAGAGGAGTAATGGAGCTAAACAATGTAGATGCTCTGCTGGCCCAAAACAAGCTCATTACCCAGCAGCTGGCTGACCTCACCAAGAAGATGGAGAGAAACCAAGTAGCAGCAATCTCCATTTCATCAACAACCCAAGAAGGAGTGAATGAAGAAGCAGAGGGTAGTCAGGAGCAAGCCAACTACATTGGGAATTCACCTAGGCAAAACCATGATCCATACTCCAAGACCTACAACCCTGGATGGAGGAATCACCCAAACTTTGGGTGGGGAAATCAACAAGACCAAAGCCTTGATCAAAGATGCCCAAATCCAAACAATGCAGCCACCCAAAACTTCACATCTAGACCATATCAACACCCTCATAACAACACCTCTCCACATTCATATCAAGGCCAGAATAACCCTCCTCAGCCTGACCTATCATCATTTGATGAAAGAATCTCAAGGATTGAGAATCTACTTAAAGGCATAAGCAAGGAGATTCAAGACAACAAGGTGTTCAAGGAGGAAGTGCGAGCCAGTTTCAAGAACCAGGGAGACACAATCAAGAGGTTGGAATCTCATGTGGGGTATCTCTCTGAGCAAATTCCCAAACCCACAGATGGATTCCCAAGTGATACAGAGAAGAATCCGAGAGGTGAAACAAAGAAAGTAAGATGGGAAGATTGCAAGATGGTCACTATAAGTGATAAAGAGACTGAGGACAAGCCAAGCAAGCTGTCAGAACAACCTGAAGATACCTCAGTAGAGGAGGGGGAAAAAGATTACCAAGAACCAGAAATATCAAAACAGGAGCTGCTGAGACTCTATGCACCTTTTCTCCAACTGCTCAATGGTGTTGTGGAGAAGAGAATATACTCAAGATTTCTTGACTTGTTTGCATCTTTGCATGTGAACATACCATTCATCAAGACTATCCAACAAATACCTGCATACATCAAGTATATGAAGGAGCTGCTTCCCAGGAAAAGCTCACTCAAGGGAGGCCAAACTATAGTGATGAACAAGAAGTGCAGTGCCCTCATTCAACCGCAGTTGCCTACGAAAAGAAAAGATCCAGGGAGTTTTCATGTCCCCTGTGCCATAGGGGAAACAATGTTTGATAGAGCACTCTACGATTTGGGAGCAAGCATCAACTTAATGCCCTTATCCCTGGTGAAGAGGCTGCAGATCAATGAGATATTGCCCACAGATGTAGTCATCAGGCTGGCTGACAAAATTCAAAAACAAGCAAGAGGAGTGGTGGAAAACGTGTTGTTAAAGGTGGGGAAATACTTTCTTCCCACAGACTTTGTCATCTTAGACATGGAAGAGAGTCACACTCACCCAATCATATTGGGAAGACCATTCCTAGCTACAGCCAGAGCACTCATAGATGTGGAGTGAGGGGAGCTAATATTGAGGATCCATGATGAACGACTCAGATTTAATGTCTTGAAACTCTCACAAGAAGCAGACCAAGAAAACAAAGAACCAAGCAATGATCATAATGAGATGCTGACAGAGAAAACAAGCATTGAAGCATAACCAACACATCTGAGAACCCCACTGAATGATGAACAAGGCAAACAGCAATTGTCACAGCTCAAGGAAAAGCTGGAGGAACCTAACCACCAGAGGCATGTGAAGACAACAACAAAATTCCCTTAGAAGAAGAAGTCGCCAAGAGCAAGGCAGCATCAGAAGGGACAAAGAAGAAGGTACCAAGGGGGTGGAGGAACAAGAAGATCCCTACGAAAGGCTTCTCTCCAGGAGATAAAGTGATCTCAGTTTACTTCCCGGATATCCCCCCTAATCTCCCCACTGTACCATCTCAGTTACCTAAGGTCTTCACTATCAACAGAGTTCTCTCCTTGGAACATGTAGAGATCATTGATACAACCAATGGATATAAGTCCAAGGCATGAGGAGAGGACTTGAAGCATTATCAACCTCCCTGATGAAGGAGAAACGTCAAGCTAGTGACGCTAAAGAAGCGCTTCATGGGAGGCAACCCATGTTTTATTAGCTTTTACTAGTGAATAACTCAATATTCATGAATTCCAACCCAAACTTGACAAAAACTTGGTGAAGTCTTTATATTGCAGTATATAGTGAAGAACAAGTTTGGTGTTCAAAGCGTGCCAAGAAAGCATGAATGCAACTGAGAGCATGCTAGTCTTGGAACTTTGAATAGAACTTTTCATCACAGTGTTCCAAACTAAGTTTGGTGTCACCCCATGGTGCCACCAATGTGCATATAAGGATACACAGTTAGTTAGTTAGTTGGAGTTCATGAATAAACAAAATCTTTTCTTCTCTTTATCATTCTAGCCAAAAAGTTTAAAAAACTTTTTATGATATTGATTTTTCTTATTTTATTTTTATAGGGAAAAGAAAAGGAGCATTGAAGGAGATAGATTGGACAATTAAAGGAAGAAGGTTCGGACACCACAAAAGGAAGGACTATACACTTGTTCTAAAAAGGGAAGTCATTGGAAAATATTGCCATGCAACATTGGAAAAAAAATGGGACCCTTGGAGACCGAGCAATCTCCATCATAAAGTGATGATCCTTGTCTTTTCTACATGCACAACCCCAACTGTCCATCAAACAACCACTCCATCAATCTACACCCTCCATTCACTCACAACCTCTCTATATAAGTGATCCCTGTTCCGTACCCCACTATTCACACCTCTCCATTTCGGGTTCCCCTTCACTCCCTTCATTGCACTCAACCCTAAACACCAAAAGTCTCCACACCCCTGCTAACTTCACGCATTAACCTTCATTCATGGAATCTTTGAGCTCTAAAAGAAGGAAGGGAAAGGAACCTATGGAGCAACACTCGTATGATGAAAAGAGATTTAGAAGCTTGCACCATGCATTGCAATACGGATGGATAGTGGATAAGAAGATCATTTATGAGCTGAGATTCCAAGTTAGGAAAAATGAGTGTCCCGAAATTACAAAGAAGGTAGAAAAGAGAAGATGGGAGCTCCTTACTGATCCGGTCATTAGGGTGAATGCAAATCTTATAAGAGAGTTTTATGCAAATGCGGTCCGATATGATAAGGCAGATGAGTCATATACAAGCTTTGTGAGAGGAAAGATTGTGGATTTTTAAATAAGGAAGATCTTGTATGAAATAGAACATGCTTCCATGTTAGTTGAACTTTTTAAATTCTGTCTTTAAAGTTTTCTTTCCAAATAGGTCTCTGTGTGCTAGTCTTTATGTCACTGCATCCTCTCCTTACTTACTTGTATGTTTGTCCCTTTAAATCAAATAAAAAGAGAATGAGTGTTTTTAAAGACCAGAGAGGAGTTCATACTATGGAGTAAGTTCATGAGTTTATGGTATAGTCATAAGTTAGCTAAGTTGGTTCAACCATAAGGTGGGAGGACAACTGTCTATCATGAATATTATGCTTGAGACACGCCCCATGAGACTAGCTAAATAAGAAGATCCTAATAAGAAAAAAAGGGAAAGAACAATCAAAGTTGAGGAATAAAAGAAAAAGAGTAAGCAATAAGGCTAGGCACCAATGGTTTTAATCTTGAGATATGTGTTTGTGGTGCTCCTGTGTGAGGGATCTACTTGGATGAATAAGCTCTTAGGGGTGCCTTATCACTTGGTAACTTGGGTTAACTAACTCAGGATTATCAGCTGAAAGTCCACTATCAAGAGTAACCCTCACTACAAAGCATTTAGTAACCCAAAGAGGTGCTGGACACCAAGGTCTCAAGAAAAGAAAATAAATAAACTATATGCCTGTGGTGTGTATGTATGGGGGAGAGACTTGAGCAAGTAAGTCCTAATTCAGAGGTTGAAGAAGGACTGCTGATGCTGTTGGATTCTGACCTCCCTGCACTCAAAATAGATTTTCTGGAGCTACAGAACTCGAAATGGCTCGCTTCTAATTGCGTTGGAAAGTAGACATCCAGGGCTTTCCAGCAATATATAATAGTTCATACTTTGGTCAAGAATAGACGATGTAAACTGGCGTTCAACGCCAGATTTCTACCTAAATCTGGCGTCCAGCGCCAGAAAAGGAGCCAAAACCAGAGTTAAACGCCCAAACTGGCACAAAAACTGGCGTTCAACTCCAAGAAGGACCTCTACACATGCAACACTCAAGCCCAGCCCAAGCACACACCAAGTGGGTCCCGGAAGTGGATTTATGCATCAATTACTTACTTCTGTGAACCCTAGTAGCTAGTTTATTATAAATAGGACCTTTTACTATTGTATTAGACATCTTTGATCAGTTGTATGCTATCTTAGATCACGTTTGAGGGCTGGCCTCTCGGCCATGCCTGGACCTTTCACTTATGTATTTTTAACGGTAGAGTTTCTACACTCCATAGATTAAGGTGTGGAGCTCTGCTGTTCCTCAAGGATCAATACAAAGTACTACTGTTTTCTATTCAATTCATCTTATTTCGCTTCTAAGATATCCATTCGCACCCAAGAACGTGATGAAGGTGATGATTATGTGTGACGCTCATCACCATTCTCCCCTATGAACACGTGCCTGACAAACACTTCCGTTCTACATGAAATAAGCTAGAATGAATATCTCTTAGATCTCCTAACCAGAATCTTCGTGGCGTAAGCTAGAATGATGGCGGCATTCAAGAGAATCCGGAAAGTCTAAACCTTGTCTGTGGTATTCCGAGTAGGATTCAATGATTGAATGACTGTGACGAGCTTCAAACTCGCGAGTGCTAGGCGTTAGTGACAGACGCAAAAGGAGGGTGAATCCTATTCCGGCATGATCGGGAACCGACAGATGATTAGCCGTGCTGTGACAGAGCATGTGAGCATATTTTTCACTGAGAGGAGGGGATGTAGCCACTGACAACAGTGATGCCCTTGCATAAAGCCAGCCATGGAAAGGAGTAAGACTGATTGGATGAAGATAGCAGGAAAGCAGAGGTTCAGAGGAACGAAGGCATCTCCATTCGCTTATCTGAAATTCTCACCAATGAATTACATAAGTATTTCTATCCCTATTTTATTATTTATTATTCGAAAACACCATTATCAATTTACATCTGCCTAACTGAGATTTGCAAGGTGACCATAGCTTGCTTCATACCAACAATCTCCGTGGGATTCGACCCTTACTCACGTAAGGTATTACTTGGACGACCCAGTGCACTTGCTGGTTAGTTGTATCGAAGTTGTGAACCATGGTATTGGCACCATGTTCTTGGCGCCATTGCCAGGGAAAGAAAGAGCCATGAATTTTACATAATCAAAGTGTAATCACGATTGCGCATACCAAGTTGCTCACGTTGCCAGGGATTGTTTGAGCCTGGACATCACAATTTTGTGCACCATTAACTAAGTTAACGTGAACTCTAACGTGGAAGAAAGGAAATGGAGCCAACGTTAGTGACACTTAACATTATCACTAACGTTGGACCAAACTCATGAGTGGCCACGTTAGTGGCCACGTTAGTCACCACGTTAACTTAGTTAACGTGGCCTCTAACGTTAAGAAGAAAGGGGGGAAGCCAACGTTAGTGATATTCAACATTATCACTAACGTTGGCCAAGTCACACTAGGCCACGTTAACATGGAAGTTAACGTGAAGAAGGGAGGTGACACCAACGTTAGTGACACCCAACATTGTCACTAACGTTGGAAAGAGCCCACACATGCCACCATGAGACATGTTAACTCCCACGTTAACTAAGCTAACGTGGATAAGGGAATGTTGAGCCAACGTTAGTGACACTCAACTTTGTCACTAACGTTGGAGATGGCTAGCATGGCCATGTTAGAAGCCACGTTAACCTAGTTAACGTGGACTCTAACGTGGGAACTAAGGGGCACATTGGAATATTAGTAACAATGTTAAGTGTCACTAACGTTCTCGAAAACCAACTAGAAGAGTAGAAGAATAGTATATATAGGAGTAGCTTTGAATTAATTAGGGAGTTGGGAAAATATAGGGAGCCTCTAGGCATAGAATTACTCTCTGTATTACTTTCTCTGCACTTCTAGTTTCATTATGTATTCTCCATCTTTGTTTTCATTTTCCAGAGCTATGAACAACTAAACCCCTTTCATTGGGTTAGGGAGCTCTGTTGTAATTTGATGGATCAATACTAGTTTTTATTATTCTTCTTCTATCTTTTCTCTTGATTTTACTTGAAAGCTTTCGATCATCATCCAATTGGGTAGTTATCTTGGAAAAGAAGCTATTCATACTTGGATCTCTTCTGAACTTTGAAAGAGGAATGAAGAGATCAAGCTAGAAATGCTTTCTCATGCTGAACCAAATTGGGTTTGGATGGATATGTGACTATAATCCTCTCAACACTTGATTTGGGAAATGCATGTTGCATGTTCAGTGACCATACTTCATCTCTTCTCATGAGCAATTGACCAAAGAATTGGCTATTGATCAAGATTTGAGAGATTCAATCACTTAAGATTGCCAAGGAGATCAATGAGTGCATTGATTGAGGAAGAGATGAAAATGAAATTGATCCGGAGAATGCAACATCTCCTGAGCCCAATGAACTCCCCATTTCTGATCTTACCCATTCTCTTTAATTTCTGTTATTTACTCTTATGAGCAATTTCCCCATTCCCATTTACAATTCTGAAATTTACTTTCATTCATTTACTTTCAGTTCTTTAATTCTAGCATTTACTTTTTCTGCCATTTACCTTCCTGCCATTTTATTTTCTGCAATTCTCAACTCAAGTTCTGGATTCGCTCAACTAGAACATTCCTCTAATTAAAGTTGCTTGATCAATCAATCCTTGTGGGATTCGACCTCACTCTATTGTGAGTTTTTACTTGACGACAAATTCGGTACACTTGCCGAAGAGAAATTTGTTACGAGACAAGTTTTCCGTGCATCATGAAGTTGCTTTAAAAATTTGGTTGCTAGTTGCATTTGATGCAAGTTTTCTTTGCTTGCACTTGAAAACCCTTCAAAAACTAAAAAAATATTTTTGTCATTTTGCATTTTTGGTTGGTTTTGAGTTGTAGGAAGTGTTAAGGTGATTTTTAGCTGTTTTTTTTTTGTATTTCTGAAAAAAAAAGAGAGAGAGAAAGGCAGGGACGCGTACGCACGCTGTATGCGTATGCATCGATGGGTCAGTGCAGATCCATACATCCAACCAGAGAGTTGTGCGGGTGTGGCACGAAAACTGAGCGTGGGGCATAAGGGAATGCACGCGTACGCGTACATGACGCGTACGTGTCGATTTGTCCACATAGATACCATACATTTTCTAGAGAGTTGCGCAACTCTCGCGTGCTCACTATGCGTGTGGCATAATACTCAACCCACGCGGACGCGTACGGTACGAGTTCGCGTCGACGCACACTCTCCTCATCCACGCTTAAGCGCACATTACGCTTCCGCGTCCATTCCTTTTCCACCCACCCACGCGGACACGTACAGGTGATAAACTCCATTTGTAGGGTTTATCTTATGCTTCATTTAATGGATTTTATCACCTTTTACCCATAGTTATTCAATGAAATAGCATGTTTTGTAAATTCTCCTTTAATTGTACTTAAGAGTGAACACATGCTTTTTAGGACTTAGAATAGCTAAATTTAATTCACCTTGATTCCATTAGATGCCTTTATATGTTTATTAAGTGATTTTAGATTTAGAAGGCAATGATTGGATCAAGGGAATGAAGGAAAAGCATGTAAAAATGGAGAACTCATGAAGAAATGAAGGAATCGCAAAAGTTGTCAAGCCGACCTCTTCGCACTTAATCGACAATAACTTGAGCTATAGAGGTCCAAATGATGCGGTTCTAGTTGTGTTGGAAAGCTAACATCCGAAGTTTCGAAATGATATAAGATTCTCCATAGTTGTATCACGTTTAGGGGGTGCACATGCGGCATGTACGCGTACATGCCGATTTGCACGTGATTCATTAAAAGAAAATTAGTGGCTAGCGAATTCTAAAGCCTTGTGGGCCCAATCCAACTCATTTCTGATGTTATTTAACCCAAGGATTGAAGAGGGATGAGACATCTAGTCATTAGTTTAGTTTTATTTTAGTTTTATTATGCTTTTGTTAGTTTTAGAGAGAGAAGCTCTCACTTCTCTCTAGAATTAGGATTAAGTTTTAGATCTAGATCTACTTCTTCTTCTTCTCTCTTAATTTTCCTCTTTCATCTTTAATTGTTCTCTTGTAGATTATAGAATCCTTCTTCTCTTGTAATTCCTTTGTATTGTTAGTTGTAGTTTATGAACTTTCTTTTGTAGATCTACATTTGTTCTTCAATGCAATTGGAAAGTTCTTTGTTGTTTCATGATTGTTTCCTTTTCTATTGTTGATTCCTTGCTACTCTAGTTAGATCTCTCTTTAATTCTTGTAATTCATGTTGTTTACTTTTATTTCCTTCTATGTGTTTGTTAAAATGCTTCTTTTAGTTATGAGTTTACATTTCTCTTGTTTTGCCTTTCTATTGTTAATCTCCTACTTTTGTAGTTGTAGATTCCTTTAATTCTTGCAATTTAATATGCTTTTCTTTTATGCCTTCTAAGTGTTTGATGAAATGCTTGGATGGATTTTAGAGTAGATTTTAGTGCTCTTGACTTGGGAAGGTAACTTAGGAACTCTTGAGTTGCTAATGTCCAAGTGATTGACGATTAGGAGCCATTAACGCTAGATCTCACTAATTGAATTGGTGGAGAACTAGGACTTATGGACTTGGTTTGACATAGCTCATTTGACTTTCCTTTATTAGTTAGAGGATGACTTAATGGGGTTGATCCTTGCCAATTCTCATGTTATGGTTAGTGATAAGGATAGAGATCCTTGACCACCAAACCTTGCCAAGACCTTTGTTAGTTGTTAGTTTATTTTCATTGCCATTTACATTTCATGCCTATAATATCAAAAACCCCAAACATACTCCATAACCAATAACAAGAACACTTTATTGTAATTCCTAGGGAGAATGACCCGAGGTTCCAATACTTCGGTTTATAAATTTAGGGGTTTGTACTTGTGACAAACAAAATTTTTGTATGAAAAGATTATTTTTGGTTTAGAAACTATACTTGCAACGAGAATTTATTGTGAATTCTAGACCACACAAAAGTCCTATCATCAAAATGGCGCCGTTGCCGGGGAATTACAATGGTGTTATGTTATTGGTTATTGTATATATGTGAATATTGTGAATAGCTTGATTTTTGGATTGCTTGTTAGTTTTTGCTAAGTTTAGGACTTTGTTTCATTCTTTCTTATTAGCCTTTGTTTCTTATTTTCTCTTTTCATTATGAATTCTCACTTTGGCTATGAGTTTGGTTCTCACTATGTTCTAGGGAATGTGAGCTTCAATGAGGATGTGTATCAAAGATGGAACAATCAAAGGTGGGAGGAGCCATATGCATATCATCAATCCTCTTGGCAACAACCTCCACCAATGCACTATGAAGAAGAGCCATTCTATGATGCATATCAATCCAATGGCTATGGTGAATCTCCTTGTGACTTTCAAGAACCACCACCATATGCCTATGGGTCATATCCTCAACATGAACCTCAACTATACTCACAAGCCTCCTTTCACCAAACACCTCCATATGACCTTGATCCATATCCACCATACCAACCACCTTTTGAACTATATGAGCCATACATGGAACCACCACTCCAAGATCACTACTCCCAAGAACCATCTCAATATACACCACCACTTTACTAAGAAGAACCACCTTCCTATTATGAACCTTTTCTCCAAGACAATGAACCCTCTTATCCATCCCAATCCTCAATGGATGAAACCCTTAGCCTTATACTTCAAGGGCAAGAAGAAATGCAAAGGGAGACAATAGAATTTATGGCTACCTTGACCAAGGTAGTAAGCACCTTAGCCTCCCAATATTTGAGCACTCAAAGCACTCCCATGGTCACATGTGGAGAATCAATTAAAGAGCAAAGCATAAAGGAGAGATTAGAAACTCCGGTGGAGAATGAGGAATGCCACTTTGTGTTAGAACAATTGGAGGAGTCTATGATCATTGAAGAAGAGAAAGAAGTGGTTGAAGACTTAGGAGATGCGGAACCTCCTTGGGAACTTAGAGTTGAAGAGAACCTCTCCAAGAATATTGAATTTGATGTTGAGGATGGAAGTGCACAACCTCCAAAACAATTTTTGAATGAAGACTTGGAAGAAATGGAGCAAAAATTGAGTTCCCTTGGAGATGAAGACCATGCATCCAATCTTCTTGGTGGTGAATCCTTTGAATTTGAAATACCTTCTCCCAATGAGATAGAAAGCGATGTGGAGGTAGATTTCTCTCAACCTCCCATTTATGATTTGAGTGATGGAGAAGAGTTAGATGAAATTGATGAACAAAGGATTGAAATTGAAGAAGTTTGTCAAGAGGTGGAGGTAGTCAAAGAAGAACACAAGGGAGTAGAGCTTGCAAGGACATTGGAAGTACCTCTCTCCAAGCCATCACCATCCATTGTTTCATTCAAGTGGGTAAATTCCTTATACTTAAGATTTATTATTCCCCTTGAATATGGTTTGCTTGAGACGGATGGTCAACTTAGACATATTTGTGGCTTTAAGAGTAAAAGGGAGATGGCTAGTGGTTGGAAACATTATTCTAGGTTCATTATGGCTACACGTTCAAAGCTTAATTGTAATGGTTAGTGTAGAACTAGATTGCTTGGGTCTAGGATGTTGTTTGGTTGCTTAAATGAGAACTCCAAGATTATGCCACCCAATTGGAATCATGATGATAAATTTGAAGATGGGTGTCAAAACAAAGTGTGGGATCCCGGATTGCACAAGGAGAATCAATTTTGGGAGCCCATGGTTTGTGAGGAACTCCACCCAAGCTTGGAGTTATTAATTTTGAAGAATGGTGCTTATTGGAGACTCAAGCATTGGTGGATGTTCCAAGATGAGTTTAAGCACAAGCCACCTTGAGAGAAGCTCCCCATAAGTCCAACTTAAGGACAATAAATAAAAGTGCTAGGTGGGAGACATCCTACCATGGTAAAATCTTTTTTTTCCTCTTTTGGACATATTGGTTAAAATAGTTTAATTTCATGTTTTGATTGATTTGTTGAGTTTGTTTGGTAGTTTAGTACGTTAAATAAGGTTTTATGGAGTTTTGGTAGTTGTTTGGAGGTTTGGAATGCTTGGATTGGTGCAAAAACATAGAAAAATTTTGAAAAAAAAAAAAGAAAAGAGCACCATCCGCACGTACACGCACTGCACGCGTACACGCACTGCGCGCGTACGCGTGCATCAAGCATTTTCGCCTATCCGCGCACACGTGCCATGTACGCGTACGCGTGGATTGAGAAATTCCACCCCAAGCCAAAAACCCGAGAGTTGTGCGAACGCTGCGCTAGCATTGTGCCTTTGGCACAAAACCACTCGCGCGTACGCGTACATGACCCATCCGCGCGCGCGGATGTCCTTCCTTCAACACATCTCTTTTCTTCTCCTTTTTCCATTTCTTTCCTTCCCTTTTCTTCTTCCCTTCTCCTACCACTCATCCAACACTTCCAAACACCATTGATAACCATTTGTTTTAGTTAGTTAATTAGTCAGTTAGTTAGTTGATTAGATAGTTAGTTTAGTTTTCATTTCTTTTTCTCTTTTCCATTATAAGTATTGGATTGTTAGTCTTGTTTACCATATATTGCTGCTTATTATTGAGGTTATCTTTTGCCACTTGGTTTTAAGTTCGTCATGCTTACCTTTTGGGAATACCAAGTGATAAGAATCACCTTCGAGCTTGTAACTCTTCTTGAATTGCATGATTTGGCCAACATGTAATTTCAATCCTTTCCTCGATTAGGCAATTCCTTGATGATTGATGTTGTGTATTTACCTTCATGCATTGTATTTCACGATCATATGCATCCATATGCTTATAGCTTGAATGCCTTCATGCTTCTTTAATGCTTGTTTTACCTTACAAGTTCACTTAAAGCATTTCAAGCACACTAGGATGAGTGATGTGCAAGCTTCTTTTGTGACATCACTTTTTATGCTAGTGTGTTCTAAAAGGCGGCTAATTTAGAACTCACCCTTATTTTCCTAATGTCACACTAATTCACTCACTTATTCCTAGTGATTTACCTCGTTTCAACAATTATGCCTCCTTACCTTTGTATTTTCCCATCTTATGGTGTTGTTTTCTATTTTTCATGAATGACGCACCACAAGCAAAAATGGAAGCGGAAGAAAGAACACGAAGCAACTGGTTGACTTACCAGCTGAAGGTAGCAATCTGGAGAGTCGCCGTACCCCCTTGCTCATCTTTGAGTGCACCGAGGATGGTGCAAACTTTTAAGTGTGGTGAGGTCATCCGACCGGTCGGCGATTTTGGGTGACAAGTTTCTAATCTCAATACTTTTGCATTTCATTTTAGGTCTTTTAGGATTTTTGTTTCATTTTCTTATTTTTGTATATATATACATAATAAGCTTAGTCAAAATAATGAAATTTTTCGAGAAAATTTTCTATAGGGCACCTCAATTGATTTGAGTGAAAACTTTTCATTAAACTTGCTTGAATTATATATATTGTGGAACATGTTTTGAGCTAAGAACACAAGCAACTGAGTTTTGAGCCTAATTGTGTGGTTACATTTTATAACCACTTATTTTTCCTTCTTGTGTGCATTATTCTCTTTCTATGATTGTAATCTTTGATTTGTTTGATTCTTTATGTCCATTATTTGGTGTATTCATGCATTTATATGATTGAGGCCATCATTTCATTTAGCTCACTTACCCAAATAGCCTTACCTTTTATCTCCCATTGTTAGCCAATTTGAGCTTATGATTAACCCACTTGTTCTTAATTTAGCACATTACAAGCCTTAAAGTGAAAAATAATAAATGTCCTCAATTTGGATCTTTAATTTGCTTAGGCTAGTGTGTGCGAGTATCATTCAAGTGTGGGAAAACCTTGGGATATTGGGTGAATAAAAGGAGAGTTTTGTATTTTTATTGTAAATATTGGGAATTGGGTACATGCTCATGTATTAATCAAACGTAAAACCTTATGCATTGATGTTCTTGCATATAGAAAGAAGAAAATGAGAAAAACAAAAGAAAAAAAAGAAAAAAAATATAGAAAAAGAAAGAAAGAAAAAAAAGAAGAAAAGAAAGAAATAAAAAGGGGACAAAATGCCCCAAAGCAAAGTAAAGTTCAATAAAGATCAATGCATATGAGTTGTGAAATGAAAAGAAAACGCATGAGTATGTTAAAAAGTGAAAAATGGGTAGTTAGGTTAGTTTTGAATTGTATAGGATGTCATAGGTTAGGTAGGAAGTTTAAGCTTATCAAAGATTCAAATTTTAAGCTCACTTGACCATATATGCATCCTACCTTGACCCTAGCCCCATTACAACCTATGAAAATATCTCATGATACTTGTATGCATGCATGAAATAAATGTTGATTATTAGAAGAAAAACAAATATTGGAAAGCATGATTAGGGGAGAATTGAGTGAATCAACCCTAAACACTTGAGCGAATAGAGTGCAAACACATCCGGTGAGGGTTTGATGCTCAATTACATGTTTTCACCTAGATCATCATTCTTCATGCAAGTTTATAAAAATACTTAATAGCTCGATTCGATTGTGGTTTGGCACGGTTGTTAATACCTTTGGCCCTTGTGCATATATGTATCCTTGGGAATTGATTTATTTTGACCAAGCAATTTCATTCATGTAGATAGTTGCATATACGTAGGGTGCATTTAGTTAGATTTCATTGAATAAATGTTGATACCCTTAGCTCTCTCTTGGTTTAAGCATGAGGACATGCTTGGTTTAAGTGTGGGGAGGTTGATAAATCCCATTTTTAGGGTTTATCTTACGCTTCATTTAAGGGATTTTATCACCTTTTACCCATATTTATTCAATGATGTAGCATGGTATTGTAAATTCTCCTTTAATTGTGTTTAAGAGTGAACACATACTTTTTAGGACTTAGAATAGCTAAATTTAATTCACATTGATTCCATTAGATGCCTTTATATGTTTATTAAGTGATTTTAGATTTAGGAGGCAATGATTGGATCAAGGGAATGAAGGAAAAGCATGTAAAAATGGAGAACTCATGAAGAAATGAAGGAATCGCAAAAGCTGTCAAGCCGATCTCTTCGCACTTAATCGACCATAACTTGAGCTACAGAGGTCCAAATGATGCGGTTCTAGTTGCGTTAGAAAGCTAACATCTGGGGCTTCGAAATGATATAAGATTTGCCATAGTTGCATCACGTTTAAGGGGCGCGCACGCGGTATGTATTTGTATGTGCCGATTTGCACGTGATTCATTAAAAGCAAATTAGTAGCTAGCGAATTCTAAAGCCTTGTGGGCCCAATCCAACTCATTTCTGATGTTATTTAACCCAAGGATTGAAGTGGGATGAGACATCTAGTCATTAGTTTAGTTTTATTTTAGTTTTATTATGCTTTAGTTAGTTTTAGAGAGAGAAGCTCTCACTTCTCTCTAGAATTAGGATTAGGTTTTAGATCTAGATCTACTTCTTCTTCTTCTCTCTAAATTTTCCTCTTTCATCTTCAATTGTTCTCTTGTAGATTGTAGAATCCTTCTTCTCTTGTAATTCTTTTGTATTGTTAGTTGTAGTTTATGAACTTTCTTTTGTAGATCTACATTTCTTCTTCAATGCAATTGGTAAGTTCTTTGTTGTTTCATGATTGTTTCCTTTTCTATTGTTGATTCCTTGCTACTCTAGTTAGATCTCTCTTTAATTCTTGCAATTCATGTTGTTTACTTTTATTTCCTTCTATGTGTTTGTTAAAATGCTTCTTTTAGTTATGAGTTTACCTTTCTCTTATTTTGCCTTTCTATTGTTAATCTCCTACTTTTGTAGTTGTAGATTCCTTTAATTCTTGCAATTTAATATGCTTTTCTTTTGTGCCTTCCAAGTGTTTGATGAAATGCTTGGTTGGATTTTAGAGTATATTTTAGTGCTCTTGGCTTGGGAAGGTAACTTAGGAACTCTTGAGTTGCTAATGTCCAAGTGATTGACGATTAGGAGCCATTAATGCTAGATCTCACTAATTGAATTGGTGGAGAACTAGGACTTATGGACTTGGATTGACATAGCTCATTTGACTTTCCTTTATTAGTTAGAGGATGACTTAATGGGGTTGATCCTTGCCAATTCTCATGTTGTGGTTAGTGATAAGGATAGAGATCCTTGACCACCAAACCTTGCCAAGACCTTTGTTAGTTGTTAGTTTATTTTTATTGCCATTTACATTTGATGCCTATAATCTCAAAAACCCCAAACATACTCCATAACCAATAACAAGAACACTTTATTGTAATTCCTAGGGAGAACGACCCGAGGTTCCAATACTTCGGTTTATAAATTTAGGGGTTTGTACTTGTGACAAACAAAATTTTTGTATGAAAAGATTATTGTTGGTTTAGAAACTATACTTGCAACGAGAATTTATTGTGACTTCTAGACCACACAAAAGTCATATGAGCAACAGGACGCGCACGCGTGGCTTCAAAAACACTAACCCCGTCTTTGCGAGAACCCTAACATCGCGTCCCTCATTTCCTTCTTCTTCAACGTTCCATTTTCTCTTCCCTCCACCAAACCCCATAACCACCATTTTCAAGCTCTGCAACCACCACCACCCACCAGTTCGGCGACTCACCACTGCCGCCACTACCCTACTCCCCTATCTCTTCTCTTCCCTCTTCCCTCTTCTCTTCTCCGTCTCTCTTCACCCCTGTCTCTGTCCGTCCATGATAAACCCTATTTTTGTCGTTTATCTTGTGCTTAGTTTGGGAGATTTTATCAACTTTTCTCACATTTATTTAATGAAATAGCATGGTTTTGTAATTCTCCTTAAATTTGTGCTTAAGTGTGAAAACATACTTTTTATGCCTTAAATTTGCCAATTTTAATTCATTTTAATTCTATTCGATGCCTTGATATGTTTGTTAAGTGATTTCAGGTTTAGAAGGTAAAGATTGGATTGAAGGAATGAAGAAAAAGCATGCAAAGTGGGAGAACTCATGAAGAAATGAAGGAATTGTAAAGCTACCAAGCCTGACCTCTTCCTACTCAATCGATCATAACTTGAGCTACAGAGGTTCAAATAAGGCAGTTTCAGTTGCGTTGGAAAGCTAACATCTGCGGCTTCAAAATGATATAAAATTTGCCATATTTTCCTGGTTTTAAGAGACGCATAAGCATGCATCACGCGCACGCATTGGTGGATCAGCGTGGGTCACTAAAGTGAAATCGTGGCCAGCGATTTGCAGCTCATTTTAGGCCCAATCCAACTCATTTCTGATGCTATTGAACCCAAGTATTGAAGGGGGAATGAAGCAAGTAGTCATAGTGGGAGCTTTCATCATGTTGTAGGTAAAATTCTAGAGAGAGAAGCTCTCCCTTCTCTCTAAGTGTGAGGAGGTCCCCCTTCCTAAGTCACCATTATCCAACACAACATTCAAGTGGGTAAAATTCTTATCCCTAAGCTTTAATGTCTCACTTGAATATGGTTTGCTTGAAAATGATGGTCAACTTAGAGCCCTTTGTGGAGTTAAGAGTAGGAGAGAGTTGTGTAGTGGTTGGAAATATCACTCTAAGTTTATGATGGTTGCATGCTCAAAGTTAAATAGTAATGGTTGGTGTAGAACCAAATTACCTGGGTCTAGGAGAATGTTTGGATGCTCAATTGAGAATTCAAAAGCCTTGTCACCCAAATTTAACTATGGTAGTCAACAAGAAGATGGGTGCAAGAACAAGGTTTGGAACCCCGGAATTCATGTCAACAATCAAAACGCTTGGGGCCTTGTCATTTACTTAAGCTTACTTGAAGACTTCATGTGCCTAATTTGGGATCTTGGTGGTCATTGGAGATGCAAACATTGGTGGGGATTCCAGGATGAATTCAAGCATAAGCCACCATAGCAAGGATCCCACCAAATGTCCAACTTAAGGACTTAAACTAAAAGTGCGAGGTGGAAGACACCCCACCATGGTAAACTCTTTCCACTCTCTTTTAGATTTGTTTAATAAGTGGTTTGAGTTGCCATTATAGGTAGTTTTCTTCTTTCTATACTCTTATACATTTTGTTTCGATTGATAGGTTGTAGTAGTGTGTTTTGATTAGTTTAGATTGTTGTTAAAGTAGGTTGCTTGAAGTGTAAGTTTTGTTTGTAGTGTATTTGAAAATTTTTCAAAAACTTAAGATTTTTGTTAAATTTGAATTTTTAGTTTCTTTAGAATGTTTATAGGTTAGGAGAGTATTCAATTCTCTTTTAGGCTTCTTTAAAAAAAAATTTTCCAATCCACGCTTAAGCACGCATGGCGCTTATGCGTGGATTGCACTTTCGCAACTCCTAGTACATTTACCCGAGAGTTGCGCGAACATCGTGCGAGCACTGTGCAAAAAGCACAATCCACGCGTAAGCACGCATGACGCGTACGCGTGGATTGTCCCTGCCGCATCCATGCATAAGCACGCATGGCGCTTATGCGTGGATTTGCACCCTGTTTTTCTCCTTTCTCCTTCTTTCTTCTTTTCTTCTTCTTTCTTTCTATTTTTTCTTTTTTTTCTTCTTTCTCTCTTAAAAAAAATATATTTCTAATATAAAAAATAATAATAATAATAATAATAATAATAATAATAATGAATAAATAAATTACTAATGTAAAAAAAATATTTCTTTCCTTCTATTTTCTTTTATTGCATTTGCTAATTTTTATTTATTGCATTTTAATTTTGTTTTCATTGCTTGTTCTTATTTTCCTTTCTAAGTTTCTTATTTTAATAATGGTGTTGAGTTCTCTTACTCAATTGTTGAGAATTTCTTGGTTAATCTTGGTGCTTCGTGACTTGTTTGGCATTAATTGTAATATTTGCTCTACACACAAGATTAGTGATTTAGTCCTTCCTAACTCATGATCCCTTGTTTTTGTACATTATTGTCATTGTGTTAGGATAGGGCCAAATACTCTCATGCTTATCCCTAATCTTGTTTGTGTCAATTTCCATTTGAACTTGATGCTCGACATGCTCTTCATGTTATTCACCTATGCTTTGACTTTCCCCTTGCATCAAGTATTAATTGATATGCCCTATGCCTATATTGCTCTCTCAATTACATGCGTAGCTAACATGTAGTGACAACCCTACTTTTATTTGGCATTAGCCCCCACCTATGTTCTATTTGCTTTGATATCTTTGCTGTGGGATTAATTTTCTTTCTTTTTCTTTTCTTTTTGGTTGGCCACCAAGAAGGAAAGGAATGGAAAGGCTTCTAAATGGGACAACAAACAAGTTCATCCGTACAACCTTTTGAAGGAGCTCATCAATTGTAGCAACCCGTCCACCTTGCTCTTCTTTGCATGCACCGAGGACGGTACAAATTTCTAAGTGTGGGGAGGTCGTCCGACCAACCTCCATGGGTAACAATTTCCTTCTCAACACCAATTCTTAATTTTCTTTGTAGTTAGTTGTTGCATTGCATGATAGGTTGCATGTTAGTTAGAATTTTTATATATTTTACCACTTCCTTTTTATGTTTGGACTACTTGGTTAGGGTGATGATTTCTTTTCCAAGAAAATTATTTTTAGGGTACCCTACCAATTTGACAAAATTTTTTGTTGAACTTGCTTGAAGAATTTATTTTGGAACAAGGTTTTTGAGCTAAGAACACAAGCATGCGAGTTTTGAGCTCAATTGCGTGGTTACATCATATAACCACTTATTTTCATTCTTGTGTGCATTATTCTCTCTCTATGATTGTAATCTTTGATTTGTTTGATTTTATATGTCCATTATTCCATGTATACATGCATTTATATGATTGAGGCCATCATTTTATTTAGCTCACTTACCCAAATAGCCTACCTTTCATCAACCATTGTTAGCCAATTTTGAGCCTATTTAATCCCTTTTGTTCTTAATTATAGCATATCACTACCCCTAAGTGAAAAATAATAAATGTTCCTTAATTTGGATCTTTGATTAGCTTAGGCTAGTGAAGGTGTGTATCATTTGGGTATGGGAAACTTGGGATATTGGTTGAGGTAAAAGTGTATTTTATATTTTTATTGAAGATATTTGGGAATTGGGTACATGCTTATGCATTAAATATATAAAACCATATGCATTGATACGTTTGTATATACTTTTGAAAAAAATGTGTGAAAATAAATAAATGATAGAAAAAAAATAAAATAAAAGAAACAAAAATATATATAAAAAAAGAAATAAAAAGGGGACACCCCAAAGTAGAGTTCAATAAGAATCAATGCATATGTGTGGTGAATTAAAAAGAATGCATGAGTTGAAAAAGTGAGAATCATGGGTAGATAGGTATTATATTAGAATTGTATAGGTTGTTATATGTGTTTGGTGAGAGCTTAGGTTAATCAAAGATTCAAATTTCAAGGTCACTTAGCCATATATGCATCCCTACCTTTACCCTAGCCCCATTACAACCTATGAATAAGACCTCATGATGAATGTGTGCATGCATTGAATAATTGTTGATTGTTAGATGAAAAAGAAATCTTAGAAAGTATAACTAGAAGAGAATTGAGTGAATCGACCTGATGGGAAGCAGAAGCTGGTGAATTAAAAACTTATTAAAATGGTTACGTTGCAAGTATAGTTCTTAACTCACCGAAAATCTGCCTATCAATTTAGAAATATGTCACAGAGAGTTTAAATTAAAATTACTGGGAGTTTTAAGTCCCAGGTCGTCTCCCAACGAGTTGCAGAAAAGTGTGCTGTTTTATTAATCAGATGTTCTAAGAAGTTGAGCTAAGTAAATTGGAATTTAAATTGAGGAATTTTAAATAATATAAATAAAAGCCTTGACTGGGAATTGATTAGTTAGAATCTCTATCATTGATGGAGTGATTTTTAAGATTGATTTATAGTTAACGGTTACTCTGTTTGGTTATCCTTTACTAGGTAAGGGAAAGTTAAACAAGTTGGACTGCCAGATCTATTCACGAGTTACAACCCACTTAGTTCAAAGGAATTGGCGTTGGTGACAGGATAGCAATCCAACATTTAACCCAACTATAAAATTCTCCTTCAATCCTTCCAACTCAAGAATTCTTTTTAATCAACTCCCTATCAAGTAATGAAACTACTCACGCATTGTAAATAAAGAATCCATGGCACATAAAAAGGGAATTAAAAGAAGACATGATTATTGGAATTGAAATTGAATTAAAGAGAAATAATCCTTGCATTAATTAATCATAAAAGTATCTGAATGACAAAATTGAATATAACAAAGAACATGGAAGAATAAAACCAAGTTAAGAGAACAAACTAGAATGATGAAGTCTTGATGAGGAAATAACTCTTCTCAATGTTCCAAAGCTAAGACCAATTGAAAATTAAAATCCTAAAAAACTAGAGAGAAAAACCTAAGAGAGTGAAAAACTAGATCTAAAACTACTGAATGACTGTCTGTTTTGTTTCTGCATATTCTCTGACTCTAGTCTGCTGTTCCGGGCGGAAAACTGGGCCGAAATAAGGTCCAAAATCGCCCCCAATGAATTCTGCAGATTATGCAGATCGCACATGTCACGCGATCGCGTCGTCCATGCGGACGCGTCGCTTGCGCTTTTTCCTCTCCACGCGTTTGCGTCGTCCACGCTACCGCGTCGCTTGCGCTTTCCAATCTGCGCGGTCGCGCAAGCCATGCAGCCGCGTCACTGCGATTTGTGCTCCTTCGTGCGGTCGCGTGAGCCATGAGACCGCGTCACTTTTCGCTGGTTATCTCCTCAAATTCTTGTGTTCGTTCCATTTTTGCTAGCTTCCTCTCCAATCTCCATCTTATTTATGCCCTATAAGGCCTGAAACACTTGACACACAGATCACGGCATCGAATGGAATAAAGGAGAATTAAAAGTAAATAATTAAAGTCTCTAGGAAGCAATTTTCAAACATGTACTGAATTTAGAAAGGAAATCTAAATGCATGCTAAATTGATGAATAAGTGGGTAAGGATCATGACAAAACCACAGAATTAAACACAATATAAACTATAAAATAGTAGTTTATCAACCTCCCCACACTTAAACATTAGCATGTCCTCATGCTAAATTGAAGGAGACAAGGAAATAAGTATGAACATGCAGAAACTCATGAAATGCAATGCAATCCTACGTATATAAATAAATGCAACTATATGATTATTGTCCACTTGATCAAAAGTAAAGTGAAATTTTGTTCCAAAGATAGATTTTTAAAAGAAACTTATTGTCTTTTCAATCAAGTAGAACATGCATGCAACTATTCTAACCTATGCAATTTATTCTATTTTATAAAAGAAAGAAAATCTAACTAAAATATCCTAATTATTGGTGCCAGAGAAGAGAATTTACCTCCAGAAATCAGGTACTGACTGACCTCCCCACACTTAAGGCTTTGCACCGTCCTCGGTGCCATCTGTCAGAAACAGGGGTGGGCTGGTAGCAGTATCTCCACAGTCGGGACCATCATGGCTCCCGGTGCTGGTAAAAGAAGTGGAGTCCGGAGTGTCTGAGTCCTTGAATTTGCCCATGATCAGCTCCTTGAGGTATGTGAATCGACGGTTGTTACGGCGCTCTCTCATCTTAGCTTTCTGTTCATGCCGATCCAACTTTTCAAGTAACTGTTGGAGCAATTTCTCAGTGGTAGATGCTTGTGGTGTTGAAGAAGGAATATCTTCAACTGGCTCAGTAGGCTGGCTTGTAGTGGCTACTGAAAGTCTGAGGTATTTCCCGTTAGGGACATATTGATCATCCCGTGGAACCATGGCTTTGGTGTCCCCAGCTCTGTAGGAGACTCCGGCTGCTGAGACAAAATCTGAGACCAGGGCGGGAAAAGGTAGGTTGCCCGCGATTTGTACGTGTTCCATAGCATTCCGAATATGTCTTGAGAGATTCAGAGGTTGGTCTGTAAGGATGCACCATAGTAGAACAACCATGTCTGCAGTGAAGGAGGACTCATGAGTACTCGGAAAGACGTAATGGGACATGATCTGTGCCCATACGCAAGCCTCCAAGGTAAGTGCGGAAGCCAAGATTCCCTTAGGGCGGGTACGGTGGTATCCGTAGATCCAACGGCAGCCAGGTAAAGCGATGACTCCG
>NC_029791.2:60316957-60319610 GCF_000816755.2 Arachis ipaensis
TCCTTTTTGTCAGCCTTTATTATCCTCTTGACTCGTTTTGTTGAGGGCTTGACTGCGGTTGAAGAAGGCTCTGCCACTAATGCTCTTTTAGTTCCTCTTCTTGCTGGTGGTCTGGAAGTTGCTTTCTCCTTTCCTTTCTTGGTGGCCATCTTGAAAGAAGGGAAGAGAAAGAAAATTAAATGCAAAGAGAGATACAGCAAAGAAGGAAACGGAAAAGAGGGTGAATGATGCACAATAAAATGTAGATGACATTAACACATGCTCTCGAGTACATATGAAAAGCCATCAATGGGAAATAGCTAGTGCATAAAAAGACAAGTGAATGCAAGGTGTTTATTGGCATGCTGGCAAAGGGCATGAGTAGCATAGACCAAGCATTACTTTGTAACAAACCATCACATTTGTACTGACAATTGAATTCAATTAATAAAATAATAGGGGAAAGTTGTGAAAAGCAAGCATTGAATAGTATAGGAACATAGAGAAGTGCATAATGCCACATGGGCTTTTTCACAAACACATAGCGTGCATGTTAAACAAGATGTAAAAAGTATGAAATTGGACATGCAAGCAATCCCCAAAAAAAAATAATAATAATAATTGTCAAATAAATTGTAACAAGTCACAAGCATATAGTGAGGGATAATGACTCAAAAAAATTTCTAACACCATGTAAAAAGGGAAAAGAAGAATAAAGAAAGTAAAAGTTTGAAAAGAAAAAGAAACGAAAAAGAAAATAATAATATATACATAATATAATAAGAATGATAGAAAAGAGAAGAAGGCAGAAGAAGGTAAAACCTTGTTAATGGAGGAGAGAGAGAGAGAGTGAGAGGTGAGGTAGAAGGGGGAAAGAAGAAAGAAGGAGGGAAAAGAAAAATTAGGATTTGGAGGAAAGAAAGATAAGATAATTTGGCAATTGAGGTTTAGCTGTGCGGCGCATGCGACGCGGCCGCCTGGGGCATGCGTTCGCATGGGGGCGCGTCAGGGAAGGGGACGCGATCGCGTCGGTCCCGCGGTCGCATGACCTATGTGCTCCAGCACAACTCTCTGTTCGATTCATTTTAATTGCCAAAATTGGGTGACGCGATCGCGTGGGTCATGCGATCGCGTGAGTGTGCGTCAGAAAATAATTGATGCGGCCGCGTCGGTGACGCGGTCGCGTGACAAGGATTGTGCTTCCAGCACCAATCCAGCACCACTCTCGCACAATATAGCATTGTGCATTGTTTTACGTCGGAAATGCAGGGCACGCGACCGCGTGAGGCACGCGGTCGCGTGGGAGGCCATGATTTCCATGCGATGCGGTCAATATAGTGACGCGGTCGCGTGGAGTAATTTGTGCCATTGGCACAACTCCAGCACTCCTCCTGCGTAACTTTCTATTCATTTTTATTTTTCTTTACTCCTCCAGCCACGCGGACGCGTCGCTGGTGCGATCGCGTCGCGCGGCAAAATTTTTATTTTTTTTTAAGGAAAGATAAAGACATGTAATTGAAAGAGCACGGAAGCACTAATAAAGAGAAGAGTTACTAAAGAAGAAAAACTAAAAGTGAAGAAAGGAACGATCATACCGCGGTGGGTTGTCTCCCACCAAGCACTTTGCTTTTACGTCCGTAAGTTGGATGCTCCACTAGCTCAATCTGCTGCTATGTGGGGATCTTCCAAGTGGAAGATCTCAAGCTCCTTATTTTTCTGCACCTTCTCACCATGGTACAGCTTTAGGCGGTGTCCATTAACCTTAATAAGTTCAGAACTTGAAGGATGGCTTAGGTGATAGACTCCGTACGGTTCAGGCTTCTCTATTCTGTATGGACCTTCCCATTTTGATCTCAACTTACCGAGCATGAGCCTCATTCGAGATTTGTAAAGGAGAATAAAATCTCCAGGTTGGAACTCTCTCTTCTTGATGTTTTGATCATGCACAGCTTTCATCTTTTCCTTGTATATTCTGGAGTTCTCATAAGCTTCTAGGCGAAGGTTCTCCAGTTCCTGTAGTTGCAACTTTCTTTCAATTCCGGCTTTCTCAATTTCCATGTTGCACTCTTTAACTGCCTAGAAGGCTCTGTGTTCGATTTCAACTGGAAGATGGCAAGCTTTTCCATAAACTAAGCGAAAGGGACTCATCCCAATGGGTGTCTTGTATGCTGTTCTGTATGCCCACAGTGCATCTTGTAGTCTGGTACTCCAGTCTTTTCTATGAGGCTTTACTATCTTCTGTAGGATACGCTTAATTTCTCTGTTCGACACCTCGGCTTGCCCATTAATTTGGGGATGGTAAGCTGTTGCAACTTTATGGATTATCCCATGCTTCTTCATCAATCCTGTTAGTCTCCTATTACAAAAATGGGTGCCTTGATCGCTCACGATCGCTCGTGGTGATCCAAAGTGGCATATAATATGGTTTTTCACAAAAGAAACAATAGTGTTAGCATCATCAGTGCGGGTAGGAATTGCTTCCACCCATTTGGAAACATAATCCACAGCTAACAATATATAAAAATATCCACTAGAATTTGGAAATGGACCCATGAAGTCAATGTCCCAGACATCAAAAATTTCACAGAAAAGCATATATTGTTGAGGCATCTCATCCCTCTTGGATATGTTACCAAATTTCTGGCATGGGTGACAAGATTTACAAAACTCAGCA
>NC_029791.2:60319674-60323267 GCF_000816755.2 Arachis ipaensis
AGCTCTTTTTCAGTAGTAGTATAATTGGACTGGGCAGTGTCTAAAGTCTTAGACGCATAGGCAATAACAAAAGGATCCTTACCTTCACGCTGAGCCAGCGCTGCTCCTACTGCATAGTTGGAAGCATCGCACATGATCTCAAACGGCTGGCTCCAGTCGGGTCCTCTCACAATTGGGGCTTGAGTTAGAGCAGTCTTTAGCCTATCAAATGCTTGTTTATAATCTTCACTGAACTCAAACTCAATGTCCTTCTGCAGTAATATGGATAAGGGAAGTGCCACCTTACTAAAGTCTTTAATAAATTTCCTGTAGAAACCTACATGGCCAAGGAACGAACGGACTTCCCTCACAGAAGAGGGGTAAGGTAAACTAGAAATAACATTCACCTTTGCTGGGTCTACAAAAATGCCATTATTAGACACCACATGTCCTAATACAATCCCTTGCTTTACCATAAAATGGCATTTTTCGAAGTTCAATACAAGGTTTGTATCAACACATCTATCTAATACTCTAGATAATCCATCTAAGCAAAGGTTAAAAGAATCACCATAAATGCTAAAATCGTCCATAAAAACTTCCATACAGTCCTCAATAAGATCAGAGAAAAGGCTCATCATGCACCTTTGGAAGGTGGCTGGTGCATTGCACAAGCCAAAGGGCATTCTCTTATAAGCATAAGTCCCAAAAGAACATGTAAAAGTAGTCTTTTCCTGATCCTCAGGAGCTATATGAATCTGGAAATAACCTGTGTAACCATCTAAAAAGCAATAATGTGATTTACCTGACAGGCGATCCAGCATTTGATCAATGAATGGAAGTGGGTAGTGATCCTTAGGGGTAGCTTGGTTGAGACGCCTGTAATCAATGCAGACTCTCCAAGCATTCTGAACTCTAGTTGCTATGAGCTCTCCATGCTCATTCTTTACGATAATGACTCCGGACTTCTTGGGCACCACTTGCACTGGGCTTACCCATTCACTGTCTGAAATGGGATATATGATACCGGCCTCCAATAGTCTGGTCACTTCCTTTTTGACAACTTCCAAGATGGTGGGATTCAATCATCTTTATGGTTGACGGACAGGTCTTGCTCCATCTTCCAAAAATATTTTTTGCTCGCATACTTGAGGGTTGATTCCCACTATGTCTGCCAAACTCCACCCAATTGCCTTCTTATGCTTCCTCAGTACATCAAGTAACTGCTCTTGTTGTTGAGAAGTCAGTTCTCTTGCAATAATAACCGGAAGCTTCTGCTCATCCTCAAGATAAGCATATTTGAGATGTTGAGGGAGAGGTTTCAATTCTAACTTTTGATCATGGGCAGGCTCTGGATTATCTGGGGCTTGCGAAAATGACGAAGTGTCCTCATTGTCAGTTAAGAGGGTCCCCACACTTGGATCTTGTCCAGTGTGCCTCTCTTTGAACTCTTCTTTTTGAACTTCAGCCACACTCTCGTCTATGACATCAAACTGGAAGATAGAACGATCTTCTGGGGGGTTGTCAATGACTCCATTCAGATTGAAGATTACTATGCGGCCATCTATTTCAAAGGAGTATGTTCCTGAAAAAGCGTCCAATTTGAATTTTGATGTCTTCAGGAATGGTCTTCCAAGTAGGATTGATGATGGCTTATCTGAATCATTATGGGACATCTCCAAGATATAAAAATCAGTGGGAAATGTGAGCCCTTTAATGTTCACCAAAACATCTTCAGCAACTCCAGCCAGTGTAATAATGCTTTTATCTGCTAACACAAAACGAGCTGCCAACCTTTTTAAGGGAGGGAGCCTTAAAACATCATATATAGACAAAGGCATTATACTGACACATGCTCCTAAATCACACATGCAATCATAAATTACTACACCACCAATAGTACAACTAACTATGCAAGGACCTGGATCACTACATTTTTCAGGTAATCCTCCCATTAAAGCAGATATAGAACTACCTAAAGGAATAGATTCTAATTCATTAATTTTGTCTTTATGGATACATAAGTCTTTTAGAGACTTTGCATATTTAGGTACCTGTTGAATAACATCGAAAAGGGGAACAGTTACCTCAACCTTTTTGAATATTTCTACCATTTTAGGATCAGGTTCCAGCTACTTCCTGGGCTTCCTTGCAAGTTGTGGAAATGGAATGGGAGTAGGGTTTTCTGTGGGGCCTGTGTCTTTTTGTGCTTCTTCCTGTGGTTGAGCTATCTCTCCTTCAGCTATGTCCTGTACGTCCTCTTCCTCTTCAACATCTTCGATTTCTACCACCTCTTCAGCTGAGGCGTATTCTGGTGAGCTTGGTTCCTCCTTATTCCTCTCCTGCAGTGTGGTTCCGGACCTTAGGGTGATGGCATTAATGCCTCCCTTTGGATTGGGTAATGGTTGAGAGGGGATTCCAGTGGTGCTTGAAGGTTGGTTACCCGGAATTTTATGCTGAACCAAGTTGTGTCATAAGAGCTTGCAGAGTAGAGGTGAAACCATTCAGACTGGCGTTAATACTGTTCACGATGGTATTTTCCATGGCCAGTTGTCTTTTCTCAAAAGCTTGTAATAAATCTCCATTAGAAGATACAAAAGAATGAGTAATTTGAGAGGTTTGCTGCTGATTGTTCGGTGGTCCTTGGTTTTGCCTCAGGTGAGGTGCTCGGTACGGTTGATTTTGCTGCCTATTGTTGTTATTATTCCACCTCTGATTTCCCTGATTATCTCTGCCTCCCCTATTATTGTTGTCTCTCCAATTTTGGGTTGAATTGTCCTGCCATCCATGGTTATTATTTCCACTTTGATTGTACCCTTGGTTGGGGCAGTCATAGAAGTTGTGAGTGGATGCCACCATGTTGTCTTCTTGTTGGAGCTGCGGGCATTCATCAGTGTAATGGCTGTAATCAGCACAAATTCTGCAAATTCTTTGTGGAACTAGTTGTTGGTTTTGCTGCGGTTGAGTTTGCTGAGCTTGTTGAGTCAACTGCATTTGCTTTAGCAGGTTGGTCATCTCACAGATGCTTTGATTTAGAGCAGCAGTCTCTATGCCAGAAGATACTTCTGCAATGGCCCTTGAACGGCCTTGCTTCTGTCTGTGGTTCCGAGTAGATTCAGCTAGATCACTGATCAATTGCCAAGCTTCATCAGTGGTCTTGTACTTCTTCATAGACCCATTGCTGGCACTTTCCAATGTGGTCTTATCTTGGGGTCTCATACCTTGTGTGATATAGCTGAGTAGCACGATCTTGTCAATAATGTGGTGGGGGCATGCTTCCAGAAGATTATTGAAGCGCTCCCAGTATTCAAAGAAAGTCTCATTGTCATCCTGAACAATTGTAGAGATATCCTTCCTTAGTTTATTAGTAACTTTAGATGGAAAGAATTTCTCCAGAAACTCCTTTCTGAGTGTATCCCAGTTGGATACATTTGCTAGAGGTTGAGTGTAGTACCACTCTCTTGCTTTTCCCTCAAGAGAGAACGGAAAAGCTTTCAGCAGAATTGAAGTTTCATCAATGCCATCACGCCTGACAGTAGAACAGGATGCCTGAAAATCTCTCAAGTGCTTGATATCTTGAGCAGGTAGGCCATGAAACTTGGGCATCAAATTTA
>NC_029791.2:60323813-60328310 GCF_000816755.2 Arachis ipaensis
TGAATCGAGTTGAAGAACCTTGTAGACTAATTATTTTGTCGTGTGAAAAGACGTTGAGCAACCCTCTGCTGGACCCTGAATTTTGAGGGTCATTAAAATTAAATTTGAGAGACACTGTATAAAGATTTAACTATCCGTCTAAAAGCCACTCAATTCTTGATATGAACGTTGCATTGGTAAAATTATTTAAAAATTAAGTGGTCGAAGACGAAGGGTAGTTAAAAACCGCGGCAACGGCCCCTCAACGTTATCTCACGATTAAAGTAATTAATCTTAAATAAATAGACGTAAAATGAATTAAAACGATGATACTCGACGTACAAAGAAGAAATTGGAATTTAAATTGAGGAATTTTAAATAATATAAATAAAAGCCTTGACTGGGAATTGATTAGTTAGAATCTCTATCATTCATGGAGTGATTTTTAAGATTGATTTATAGTGAACGGTTACTCTGTTTGGTTATCCTTTACTAGGTAAGGGAAAGTCAAACAAGTTGGACTGCCAGATCTATTCACGAGTTACAACCCACTTAGTTCAAAGGGATTGGCGTTGGTGACAGGATAGCAATCTAACATTTAACCCAACTATAAAATTCTCCTTCAATCCTTCCAACTCAAGAATTCCTTTTAATCAACTCCCTATCAAGTAATGAAACTACTCACGCATTGTAAATAAAGAATCCATGGCACATAAAAGGGAATTAAAAGAAGACATGATTATTGGAATTGAAATTGAATTAAAGAGAAATAATCCTTGCATTAATTAATCATAAAAGTATCTGAATGACAAAATTGAATATAACAAAGAACATGGAAGAATAAAACCAAGTTAAGAGAACAAACTAGAATGATGAAGTCTTGATGAGGAAATAACTCTTCTCAATGTTCCAATGCTAAGACCAATTGAAAATTAAAATCCTAAAAAACTAGAAAGAAAAACCTAAGAGAGTAAAAAACTAGATCTAAAACTACTGAATGACTGTCTGTTTTGTTTCTGCATATTCTCTGACTCTAGTCTGCTGTTCCGGGCCGAAAAATGGGCCGAAATAAGATCCAAAATCGCCCCCATCAAATTCTACAGATTTTGCAGATCGCACATGTCACGCGATCGCGTCGTCCATGCGGACGCATCGCTTGCGCTTTTCCCTCTCCACGCGTTCGCGTCGTCCACGCTACCGCGTCGCTTGCGCTTTCCAATCTGCGCGGTCGCGCAAGCCATGCGGCCGCGTCACTGCGATTTGTGCTCCTTTGCGCAGTCGAGTGAGCCATGCGACCGCGTCACATCTCGCTGGTTATCTCCTCAAATTCTTGTGTTCCTTCCATTTTTGCTAGCTTCCTCTCCAATCTCCATCTCATTCATGCCCTATAAGGCCTGAAACACTTGACACATAGATCACAGTATCGAATGGAATAAAGAAAAATTAAAAGTAAATAATTAAAGTCTCTAGGAAGCAATTTTCAAACATGTACTGAATTTAGGAAGGAAATCTAAATGCATGCTAAATTGATGAATAAGTGGGTAAGGATCATGACAAAACCACACAATTAAACACAATATAAACTATAAAATAGTGGTTTATCACGACCCTATACACTTGAGCGACTAAAGCGGATACACGTCCGGTGAGGGTTTGATGCTCAATTCCTTGTTCCCGACTTTCATAAGCTTTCTTCTTGCAAGTCTATTTGAACTTCATTTTGATATCTGAATTGGTAGAGTTTGTGAGTCGTCATATGACCTTTGCCCTACTTGCTTATATATGTTCTTGGAGATTGATTCATATTTAACCAAGTAGGTAGAATCATTTTGCATTTAGTTGCATGCATGTAGATAGGAGCATATAGTTTATTTGCATTGAAAAAATGTTCATACCCCTCTTCTTGTCCTTCTTTATTCTTAGCATGAGGACATGCTTGGTTTAAGTGTAGAGAGGTTTGATAAACCCCAATTTTGTCGTTTATCTTGCGCTTAATTTTGGAGATTTTATCAATTTTTCTCACATTTATTCAATGAAATAGCTTGGTTTCGTAATTCTCCTTAAATTTGTGCTTAAGTGTGAAAACATGCTTTTTAGGCCTTAAATTTGCCAATTTTAATTCATTTTAATATCATTCGATGCTTTGATATGTTTGTTAAGTGATTTCAGGTTTAGAAGGCAAAGATTGGATTGAAGGAACGAAGAAAAAGCTTGCAAAGTGGGAGAACTCATGAAGAAATAAAGGAATCACAAAGCTGTCAAGCCTGACCTCTTCCTACTCAATCGATCATAACTTGAGCTACAGAGGTCCAAATGAGGCTGTTCTAGTTGCGTTGGAAAGCTAATATCTGGAGCTTCAAAATGATATAAAATTTGCCATATTTGCTTGGCTTTGAGGGATGCGTACGCATGGATCACACGCACACGTTGGTGGATCAGCGTAGGTCACTAAAGTGAAATCGTGGCCAGCGATTTGAAGCTTATTTTAGGCCCAATTCAACACATTTTTAATGCTATTGACTCCAAGGATTGAAGGGGGAATGACCCAAGTAGTCATAGTGGGAGTTTTCATCATGTTGTAGGTAGAATTCTAGAGAGAGAGGCTCTCTCCTCTCTCTGGATTTAGGATAGAAATTCGGGTAAAGTTAGGTTAATCACTCTCAAATTTCTCTTTCAATTCTTGTTTTGATTTTATTCTCTTTATATTTTAGTGTTCTATTGTCTTAATCTTCTTATTTTCTCTTGTTAATTTCTTATTTTGCTCTCTCTTATGTTGATGAACAATTGTTGGATCTTGATTTTTTTTAATGTAATTTTATGTTTCCATGTTCTTTTATGTTGATCTTAGTTGCTATTATTGATTTCTTGCTTATGTTGGTTATGGGTTCTTTTAATTCTTGCATTTTGTGATGTTTACTTTTATTGCAGACTAGGTGTTTGATAGAATGTTTTCTCTAGTTATTGAGTAGTTTTCTTTACTCTTGTTCTAGGCTAAGGGAATTGAGTGACCTTGAGTCATTGGATCTCATTAAATTGGTGATTTGAGAACCCTTGGTGATCAATTTGATATCCATTGACACTAACCTACTACTAATCTAGTTAGTAGATAGGTTGGGACTTATGGGTTGATGTGATCAAGCCTATTTGACGTACTTCAAGCTTAGAAGTAGATATTACGTACTTAAAGCTTTTGGAAGTAGACTTAATAGGTTGGTACCTCATAATTATCAATGTATGGTTTGTAGACAAGGATGGTTATCTCAATTACCTAAGTCTAGCCAAGAGTTCTTCCTCTTATTTTATTAGTAATTGTTTTCTTTACTTTGCTTGCCATTTATTTTCTTGTCCACTTATCAAATCAAACCCCCTTGCATTTTCATAGCCAATAATTGACCACTTCATTGTAATTCCTTGTGAGATGACCCGAGGTTTAAATACTTCGGTTAATTCTTGTTGGGGTTTATACTTGTAACAACTCAAATTTTTGATGTGAGAATTGTTTGTTGGTTTGGAGCTATGCTTACAACGAAGTTCTTGTTTCTATAAGAAGAATTCTAGACCAACAAACAATCCTCCCAATCAAAAATTTGAGTTGCCACAAGTACAAACCCCAAAGGAAAATTTACCAAAGTATTTAAACTTCGGGTCGTCTCACAAGGAATTACAATGAAGTGATCAATTATTGGCTATGAAGATGCAAGGGGGTTTGATTTGGTCATTAGCAAGAAAGTAAATGACAAGAAAGTAAATGATAAGGACTAATAAAATAAATGAGAAAGAACTCTTGGCTAGACATAGGTAATTGAGATCACCATCCTTGTCTACAAACCACACATTGATAATCATGAGAGGCCAGGCCAACCTATTAAGTCTACCTCCAAAAGCTTTAAGTACGTAATATCTACTCCTAAGCTTGAAGTACGTCAAATAGGCTTGATCACATCAACCCATAAGTCCCAACCTATCTACTAATTAGATTAGTAGTGGGTTAGTGTCAATGGGTATCAAATTGATCACCAAGGGTTCTCAAATCACTAATTCAATGAGACCCAATGACTCAAGGTCACTCAATTCCCTTAGCCTAGTGATGACAAGTCATCTTAGCCTGTTTTAGCTAGTCTTTTTCTTTAGTTTTCATTAGAATTATGCACTTTCTTGAGCTACAAGCAAGCTAATTGAGTAGATTTTCATGTTTCCCTTGATTGAACCAACCATATGTGAATTCATGCCATTTCATGAGGTTTTGTGCTATATTTGTGCATATTATGAAAGAATGAATATCTCATTATTTTGAGCATAGCTTTGATTAGTTTGGTTGATTAATGATAGGTGAAGAAAGCTTGGAGAAAGGTTGAAGCAAAGAGGAATGGCTAGAAGTGAAGAATGGAAGTTGAAAGAAGCAAAGAAGAAGTGAAGAATGGAAGTTGAAATTGAACTTGGAGGCTTGAAGTTAGCCCCAACGTTAGCCCCCTAACTTGGAGGCTAAGGAGGCTAACTAAGAATGTATCCCCTGGGCAC
>NC_029791.2:60330471-60340992 GCF_000816755.2 Arachis ipaensis
TTTCTTTAGTTTTCATTAGAATTATGCACTTTCTTGAGCTACAAGCAAGCTAATTGAGTAGATTTTCATGTTTCCCTTGATTGAACCAACCATATGTGAATTCATGCCATTTCATGAGGTTTTGTGCTATATTTGTACATATTATGAAAGAATGAATATCTCATGATTTTGAGCATAGCTTTGATTAGTTTGGTTGATTAATGATAGGTGAAGAAAGCTTGGAGAAAGGTTGAAGCAAAGAGGAATGGCTAGAAGTGAAGAATGGAAGTTGAAATTGAACTTGGAGGCTTGAAGTTAGCCCCAACGTTAGCCCCCTAACTTGGAGGCTAACGTTGGCACTTAAATTACAAAGGGGGAAGGCCAACGTTTGCGCCAACGTTAGCCCCCTAACTTGGAGGCTAACGTTGGCACTTAAATTACAAAGGACGAAGGCCAACGTTTGCGCCAACGTTAGCCCCCTAACTTGGAGGCTAACGTTGGCGCCACTAGCACTAAGCATTGCCAACGTTAGGGTCAAAGTTAGACCCCTAACGTTGGCGCCAACGTCCAAACCAGAAGGATGTGGGTTGCTGCTATGAAAAGTTGGGGTCAAAGTTAGACCCCTAACTTTGGCCCTAACGTTAAGTCCAGCTTTGGCTAACTTCAAAACCGGTTCAATTGGTTCACTTCGGTTCTTCTTCAATCTTCAAGAGCAATCAACCAAGGCCTCTTTCAACCCAATTCCACCAAGAGGATTGTGATGTTTAGTGAGAGATTCGTTTCTCACCAAAATATCTCATCAAGTTTTTGGCGCTGTTGCCGGGGATTGATTAGATTGACAATGATTAAGTGAGGTGGTAATCTAGATCAAGCACTTTTTCTTTAATTTTGATTAACCTACTAACTGTTTGATTTTTTGCTTAAGCTAACTAAAACTTCATTCTAGCAACAGATTGAAGTGCTACTGGTTTGTGTGCTCTTATGTTCTGCTTATATGTCAGGTACAAGAAGAGCCATACCCAATTTTCATGAACAAGACGAAAGAACTCTCAGGAGGCTAAGGAGAGCTGAAAGAGGGAAAAGCATTGTTGGAGAAGAGGAATCAGACGAAGAATTCCAATAATGTGTCAAGTATAAAAAAAAATTGAACTTGCTACACATGACACTCAAATAAAGCTTTTGAATAAAGTAATAGCCAAGGATAAAGGAATAATAAGAGGTCATAGCAGTATGTCATTTGAAGCTTGAAGGAGACTTTCTAGGCCTAGAAATCAATAAGAGGTGAGTATTTACATATCCACACAAAACCCCATGAA
Source organism: Arachis ipaensis (assembly GCF_000816755.2). Lineage (NCBI taxonomy): Eukaryota > Viridiplantae > Streptophyta > Magnoliopsida > Fabales > Fabaceae > Arachis > Arachis ipaensis. Next base: position 60,331,767 of record NC_029791.2, read on the forward strand.
CTATCGATACGACCCGGTACACTTGCCGGTTGGATTGTGATGTTTAGTGAGAGATTCGTTTCTCACCAAAATATCTCATCACCTAGGCCAAGAGTAAAGAAAACTACTCAAAAACTAGTGTAAACATTTTATCAAACACCTAGTGTGCAATAAAAGTAAACATCATAAAATGCAAGAATTAAAAGAATCCATCACCAACATAAGCAAAAAATCAATAATATCAACCAAGATCAACATAAAAGAAACACGAAAACATAAATTTGTATTGAAAGAAAATAGAAACCCAACAAGAGTATATGAACATAAAAGTGATATGAATAGGAAACTAAAAACAAGAACTAGAAGAACAAAGGTGTAATATCAAGGAATTAACAATAGAAAACTAAATCAAAACAAGAATTGAAAGTGGTTCTAAGAAAATTAAACCTAAACTACCCTAAATTCTAGAGAGAAGGGAAAGCTTCTCTCTTTAGAATTCTACCTACAACATGATGAAAACTCCCACTATGACTACTTGGTTCATTTCCCCTTCAATCCTTGGGTTCAATAGCATCAAAAATGAGTTGAATTGGGCCCAAAATGAGCTGCAGATCGCTGGCCACGATTTCACTTTAGTGATCCACGCTGATCCACCGACGCATGCGCGTGATGTACGTGTATGCATCTCTCAAAGCCTGAAAACTATGGTAAAATTTATATCATTTTGAAGCTCCAGATGTTAGCTTTCCAACGCAACTGGAACCGCCTCATTTGGACCTCTGTAGCTCAAGTTATGATCGATTGAGTAGGAAGAGGTCAGGCTTGATAGCTTTGTGATTCCTTCATTTCTTCATGAGTTCTCCCACTTTGCATGCTTTTTCTTCATTCCTTCAATCCAATCTTTACCTTCTAAACCTAAAATCACTTAACAAACATATCAAGGCATCGAATAGAACTAAAGTGAATTAAAATTGGCAAATTTAAGGCCTAAAATGCATATTTTCACACTTAAGAACAAATTTAAGGAGAATTACAAAATCATGCTATTTTATTGAATAAATATGAGAAAAGTTGATAAAATCCTCCAAATTAAGCACAAGATAAACCACAAAATTAGGGTTTATCAAACCTCCCCACATTTAAACCAAGCATGTCCTTATGCTAAGAATAAAGAAGGATAAGAAGAGGGGTATGAACATTTATTCAATGCAAATAAACTATATGCTCCTATCTACATGCATGCAACTAAACGCAAAATGATTCTACCTACTTGGTTAAAAATGAATCAATCTCCAAGAAAATATATATAAGCAAGTCGGGAAAAGGTCATATGACGACTCACAAACTCTACCAATTCAGATATCAAAATGAAGTTCAAATAGACTTGCAAAAAGAAATCTCATGAAAGCCGGGAACAAGGAATTGAGCATCGAACCCTCACCGGACGTGTATCCACTCTAGTCGCTCAAGTGTATAGGGTCGATTCACTCAATTCTCTTCTACTCATGCTTTCTAAGATTTGTTTTTCATCTAACAATCAACAATTATTCAATGCATGCATACATTCATCATGAGGTCTTATTCATAGGTTGTAATGGGGCTAGGGTAAAGGTAGGGATGCATATATGGCTAAGTGAGCTTGAAATTTAAATTTTTGACTGGCTATTAAGCCATGTCTAACCCTCAGATTGGAGCTTTAGAATAAGAATGCAATATTCCTGGAATTCATATTAAAAATTCTGGAATCCTTATTTTTCTTTTTCACACTAATTTTCGAAAAATATAAAATAAAAATACAAAAAAATCACAAAATCATAAAAAAATCAAAAATATTTTGTGTTTCTTGTTTGAGTCTTGAGTCAATTTCAAGTTTGGTGTCAACTGCATTTTTTCTAAAAATTCTCTGCATTTTTCAAAAATTCATGCATTCATAGTGTTCTTCATGATCTTCAAGTTATTCTTGATAAACCTTCTTGATTGATCTTTATATTATATTGTTTTGTGTTATATGGTGTTTTTCATATGCATTCTTGAATTCTTAGTGTCTAAGCATTAAAGATTTCTAAGTTTGGTGTCTTGCATGTTTTCTTTGCATAAAAAAATTTTTCAAAAATAAGTTTTTGGTGTTCATCTTGATCTTCAAAGTGTTCTTGGTGTTCATGTTGACATTCATCATTCTTGCATGCATTCATCATTTTGATCTAAATATTGGTGTTAGAGCTTTATTTGGGTCTTATATTATTATACTCGTGCTTATGGATATATTAAAGAGTGATTTGACAATTAATATTAATTTTTAGATTGCATGCATGTTTGGAGTTCTTGCTTTCCCTAGCATATTTTACATGCATATCAAGTGTTTGTGAAAAGCCCGTATAGCATTATGAATTCTTAATTATTCTATCCTTTCACTCTAATGCCTGTTTTTCACAAAACCCTTCCAAAATTTTATTAAATAAATATAATTGTCAATACAAACGTTATTGTTAGTTTGTTATGACTGATAATACATTTTGGCTTTTAATGCTTGATATATGCTACTCATGCCTTTGCCAACATGCCAATAAACATCTTGCATTTAATTGCCTCAATTTATCGTGCTATATTTCCATTGATGTCCTAATTGCATGGAGTCGCGACCATGTGTTAACGACATTCTTCTTTACCTTGGCATGATTATCACTCGTACTGCTCTCTTCCTTACTTCTATCCCTTTGAATTCATGCCCCTTTCTCTTCTCCCTTTTCAGGATGGCCACCAGGAAGGGTACAGAGAGAGCCTCTAACAAGTCACTGGCAAGGAAAAGAACAAAAACCACAAGCACCTTCAACAAATTAGCTGCTTCCTCAGATACTTCAGAGGCTGGACCGGCTAGACCGGCAGGCGAAGCGAATGGAGCACCGTAACAAGCGCCAATTTACATACCTCAAGGAGTTTATTGTTGGCAACCACCCACCTGAGCAAGACCAAAGGACACTCCGGACTCCACCTTACCTACCAGCACCGGGAGCCATGACGGCCCCAATTATGGAGACACTGCTACCAGCCCCCCTTTGTTCCTAACTAATGGCACCGAGGACGGTGCCAAGCTTTAAGTGTTGGGAGGTCGGTCAGTACCTGACTTCCAGAGGTAACATTTCTCTCTTAACACTGATGCCAGGGCATCTTGGCCAGTTTCACTGACCTTTTCTTTACTGTTTTTAGGTTAGTTTCATGCATTTCCTTAGGAAATAAGCTAGTTTTGGGTAGGTATTCACTTACACCTTGATTCAAGCATACATTGTGCATTTTACATTATTTCATGAGAATTTTGCATAAGTTTAGTGACAAATTGTATGTTGCATTCCCCATGACTTGGACTAGAACTTTGATGCACTCTATTGCTTGATTTCAGGACCAAAGGAAGCAAAGAAAAGGAGGAAACTTGCAAGGTTAATGAGAAAAGTGATTGCCAATGACGCTCTCAAAGCCATCATTGCCCACGTTAAGAGTCACGTTAACTAAGTTAACGTGAACTATAACGTGAAAAAGGGAAGTTGAGCCAACGTTAGTAACACTTAACATTGTCACTAACGTTGGGATGGCTAAGAATGGCCACGTTAGAAGCCACGTTCACCTAGTTAACATGGACTCTAATGTGAGATCTAGGGGCACATTGGAACGTTAGTGACAATGTTGAGTGTCACTAACGTTCAAGAAGTTTGGCAAGGCCACGTTAGAAGCCACGTTAACCTAGTTAACATGGACTCTAATGTGAGATCTAGGGGCACATTGGAACGTTAGTGACAATGTTGAGTGTCACTAACGTTCAAGAAGTTTGGCAAGGCCACGTTAGAAGCCACGTTAACCTAGTTAACGTGGGCTCTAACGTGAAGCAAAAAGGGGCACAGTGGAACGTTAGTGACAATGTTGAGTGTCACTAACATTCTCGAAGGTTGGCAAGGCCACGTTAGAAGCCACGTTAACCTAGTTAACTGATGAGCGGATAATTTATACGCTTTTTGGCATTGTTTTTAGTATGTTTTTAGTAGGATCTAGTTACTTTTAGGGATGTTTTAATTAGTTTTTATGTTAAATTCACATTTCTGGACTTTACTATGAGTTTGTGTGTTTTTCTGTGATTTCAGGTATTTTCTGGCTGAAATTGAGGGACTTGAGCAGAAATCAGATTCAGAGGTTGAAGAAGGACTGCTGATGCTGTTGGATTCTGACCTCCCTGCACTCAAAGTGGATTTTTTGGAGCTACAGAACTCGAAATGGCGCGCTTCCAATTGCGTTGGAAAGTAAACTTCCAGGGATTTCCAGAAATATATAATAGTCCATACTTTGGCCAGGAATAGAGAACGTAAACTGGCATTCAACGCCAGCTTTCTGCCCAAATCTGGCGTCCAGCGCCAGAAAAGGAGCCAAAACAAGAGTTGAACGCCCAAACTGGCACAAAAACTAGCGTTCAACTCCAAGAAGGACCTCTACACGTGCAACACTCAAGGTCAGCCCAAGCACACACCAAGTGGGCCCCGGAAGTGAATTTATGCATCAATTACTTACTCATGTAAACCCTAGTAGCTAGTTTATTATAAATAGGACCTCTTACTATTGTATTAGGCATCTTTGGATTACCTTATGATCCTTTGACTATAACGTGAAAAAGGGAAGTTGAGCCAACGTTAGTAACACTTAACATTGTCACTAACGTTGGCAAACACTCATGAGTGGCCACGTTAGAGCCTTACTATTGTATTAGACATCATCTTTTGATCCTGGATCGTATTTTGATCCTGTGATCACGTTTTGGAGGTGGCCATCTCGGCCATGCCTGGACCTTTCACTTATGTATTTTCAACGGTAGAGTTTCTACACTCCATAGACGAAGGTGTGGAGCTCTGCTGTTCCTCAAAGATTAATGCAAAGTACTACTTTTTTCTATTCAATTCATCTTATTTCGATTCTAAGATATTCATTCGTACTTCAATCTGAATGTGATGAACGTGACAATCATCATCATTCCCTATGAACGCGTGCCTGACAACCACTTCCGTTCTACCTTAGACTGAATGAGTATCTCTTAGATCTCTTAATCAGAATCTTCGTGGTGTAAGCTAGAATGATGGCGGCATTCAAGAGAATCCGGAAGGTCTAAACCTTGTCTGTGGTATTCCGAGTAGGATTCAATGAATGAATGACTGTGACGAGCTCCAAACTCGCGATTGCAGGGCGTTAGCGACAGACGCAAAAAGATAGTAAATCCTATTCCAGCATGATCGAGAACCGACAGATGAATAGCCGTGCCGTGACAGGGTGCGTTGACCATTTTCACTGAGAGGATAAGATGAAGCCATTGACAAGGGTGATGCCTCCAGACGATTAGCCATACCGTGACAGGGCAATGGATCATTTTCCCGAGAGATGACCGAAAGTAGCCATTGACAGTGGTGATGTATCACATAAAGCCAGCCATGGAAAGGAATAAGACTGATTGGATGAAGACAGCAGGAAAGCAGAGGTTCAGAGGAACGAAAAGCATCTCCATTCGCTTATCTGAAATTCCCACTAATGAATTACATAAGTATTTCTATCCTTATTTTAGTATTATTTTCGAAAACCCCATTACTATTTTATATCTGCCTGACTGAGATTTACAAGGTGACCATAGCTTGCTTCATACCAACAATCTCCGTGGGATTCGACCCTTACTCACGTAAGGTATTACTTGGACGACCCAGTGCACTTGCTGGTCAGTTACACGGAGTTGTGAACCATGGTCTTGGCATCATGTTTTTGGCGCCATTACCAGGGAAAGAAAGAGCGATGAATTTTACATAATTAAAGTGTAATCACGATTCCGCGTACCAAGTTTTTGGCGCCGTTGCCGGGGATTGTTCGATTTTGGACAACTGACGGTTCATCTTGTTGCTCAGATTAGGTAATTTTCTTTTTGTTTTATTTTCAAAAATTTTTCAAAAATATTTCAAAATTTTCTCATCTGTTTTCGAAAAAAAAAATTGTTTTCAAAAATATATTTTTCTTCAGAATTTTTAAGAATGAATTCTAGTATTTCATGAAGCATGTTGAAGCCTGGCTGGCTGTAAAGCCATGTCTAATTCCTTTCGGAATGAGTATGTCAGGCGTGTCATGTCTGAATTACATGCTGAAGCTTGGCTGGCCATTGGCCATGTCTAGTGTTTTGGACTGGAGCTTTCATTGAAAGCTTGGCTGGCTAGTGAGCCATGTCTAATTCCTGGACTAAAGCTTTAGACTAAGAATGCAAGATTCTTGGAATTCATGTTAAAAATTTTGGAATCCTTATTTTTTTTTCTTTTTCATATAATTTTCAAAAAAATCCAAAAAAATTAGAAAATCATAAAAATCAAAAATATTTTTGTGTTTCTTGTTTGAGTCATGTGTCATGTCATAAGTTTGGTGTCATTTACATGTGCATCTTGCATTTTTCGAAAATTTCATGCATTCATAGTGTTCTTCATGATCTTCACGTTGTTCTTGGTAAGTCTTCTTGTTTGATCTTGATGATTTTTTGTTTTGTGTCTTTTCATGTTTTTCATATGCATTCTTGAATTCTTAGTGTCTAAGCATTAAAGAATTCTAAGTTTGGTGTCTTGCATGTTTTCTTTGCATTAAAAATTTTTCAAAATTGTGTCTATAATGTTCATCTTGACATTCAAAGTGTTCTTGGTGTTCATCTTGACATTCATAGCATTCTTGCATGCATTCATTGTTTTGATCCATAACTTTCATGCATTGCATCATTTTTCCTGTTTTCCTCTCTCATCATAAAAATTCAAAAAACAAAAAATTATCTTTCCCTTTTTCTCTCATCAAATTCGAAAATTTGAGTTGACTTTTTCAAAAAATTTTAAAATCAAGTTATTTCTTATGAGTCAAATCAAATTTTCAATTTGAAAATCTTATCTTTTTCAAAATCTTTTTCAAAACTAATTTCTAAAATATCTTTTTATCTTATCTTTTTCAAAAATTTGATTTCAAAATATCTTTTCTAACTTCCTAACCTCTCATCTTTTCAAAATTTGTTTCAACTAACTAACTAACTTTTTGTTTGTTTCTTAACTTTTTCAAAACCACCTAACTAACTATCTCTCTCTCTAATTTTCGAAAATGTATCTCCTCTTTTTCAAAAATTTCTTTTTAATAAACTAATTATTCTTATTTTTATTTTAAAAAAAAATTTCGAAAAATACTAACATTTTTCAAAAACCATTTTCGAAAATCACTAACTCTTTTTCAAAAATATTTTTCAAAAATTCTCCCTCTCCCATCTTATTCTATTTATTTATTCATCTACTAACATCTCATCTCACATCTCAACCCTCCTCACAGTTGTGTTTCTTCCATTACATTACATTCTTCATCTCCCCCTCTTTTCTTCCACTCACAAAGGGATCCCTATACTGTGGTATAAAGGGTCTCTATTATTATTATTTTTTCTGTGCCCTCTTCTTTGTCATATGAGTAGGAGCAAGGACAAGAATATTCTTGTTGAAGCAGATCCAGAACCTGAAAGGACTCTAAAGAGAAAATTAAGAGAAGCTAAATTGCAACAATCCAGAAATAACCTTTCAGAAATTTTCGAACAGGAAGAGGAGATGGCAGCCGAAAATAATAATAATGTAAGGAAGATGCTTGGTGACTTTACTGCACCAAATTCCAATTTATATGGAAGAAGCATCTCCATTCCTGCCATTGGAGCAAACAACTTTGAGCTGAAACCTCAATTAGTTTCTCTGATGCCAGTTCATGTACACTTCTGAAAGGAATCCTGTGAGTAATGGGACGCCTATGGAGAAGGGAGTTCTTGAAGTTGATACTCTGAATGCCATATTGGCTCAAAATAAAATATTGACTCAGCAAGTCAATATGATCTCTCAGAGTCTGCATGGAATGCAAGCTGCATCCAACAGTACTCAAGAGGCTTCTTATGCAGAAGAAGCTTATGATCCTGAAAACCCTGCAATAGCAGAGGTAAATTACTTAGGTGAACCTTATGGAAACACCTATAACTCATCATGGAGAAATCACCCCAATTTCTCATGGAAGGATCAAAAGCCTCAACAACGCTTTAATAATGGTGGAAGAAACAGGTTTAACAATAATAAATCTTTTCCATCATCCACTCAGTAACAGACAGAGAACTCTGAACAAAATGCTTCTAATTTAGCAAATCTAGTCTCTGATCTATCTAAGGCCACTGTGAGTTTGATGAATGAAACCAGGTCTTCCATTAGAAATTTGGAAGCACAAGTGGGCCAGCTGAGTAAAAGGATCACTGAAATCCCTCCCAATACTCTCCCAAGCAATACAGAAGAGAACCCAAAAGGAGAGTGCAAGGCCATTGACATAAGCACCATGGCCGAACCTACAAGGGGAGTGGAGAACGCAAATCCCAAGGAGGAAGACCTCCTGGGACGTCCAGTGATCAATAAGGAGCTTCCCTCTGAGGAACCAAAGGACTCTGAGGCTCATCTAGAGACCATAGAGATTCCATTGAACCTCCTTATGCCCTTCATGAGCTCTGATGAGTGTTCCTCTTCTAAAGAGAATGAGGATGTTACTGAAGAGCAAATTGCCAAGTTTCTTGGTGCAATTATGAAGCTGAATGCCAAACTATTTGGCATTGATACTTGGGAAGTTGAACCTCCCTTGTTCATCAATGAACTAAGTGATCTGGATCAACTGACATTGCCTCAGAAGAGACAGGATCCTGGAAAGTTCATAAAACCCTGCACCATAGGCACCATGATCTTTAAGGCTCTTGAACGACCAGAACAGGCATGGTTCTGGCGTTCAACGCCAGAAATGGCAATAATTGGGCGTTGAACGCCCAAAATGGGCACCAACCTGGCGCTGAACGCCCAGAGTTGTGTGCAAGGGCATTTTGCATGCCTAAATTGGTGCAGGAATGTAAATGCCTTGACACCTCAGGATCTGTGGACCCCACAGGATCCCCACCTACCTCATCATCTCTCTTTCCATTCATGATCATCCCTTCTATTTTCCATTTACCACTCACATGCATACACCCACTACCTTCAAAATTCAACATCTCTCTCCCACCCAATCCCACCCATATGGCCGAATACACACATCCATCCATCTTCTCCATATCTTCTTCTTCTTCTTCTATTCTTTCTTCTTTTGCTCGAGGGCGAGCAACATTCTAAGTTTGGTGTGGTAAAAGAAGCATAGCTTTTTTGTTTTTTTCCATAACCATTGA
>NC_029791.2:60341150-60341442 GCF_000816755.2 Arachis ipaensis
GATGTGCTTATCTATGTTTGTGTCTTCATTACATGATCATTAGTAGTTAGTAACTATGTCTTAAAGTTATGAATGTCCTATGAATCCATCACCTCTCTTAAATGAAAAATGTTTTAATTTAAAAGAACAAGAAGTACATGAGTTTCGAGTTTATTCTTGAACTTAGTTTAATTATATTGATGTGGTGACAATGCTTCTTGTTTTCTGAATAAATGCTTAAACAGTGCATATGTCTTTTGAAGTTGTTGTTTAAGAATGTTAAATATGTTGGCTCTTGAAAGAATGATGACTA
>NC_029791.2:60341526-60345943 GCF_000816755.2 Arachis ipaensis
CTCAATGGATAAAGTGAGATGCCAAAACTATTCAAGAGGCAAAAAGCTATAAGTCCGGCTCATATGATTGAAGCTCTGTTTCATTGATAGTTTGGAGTTTATAGTATATTCTCTTCTTTTTATCCTATTTGGTTTTCAGTTTCTTGGGGACAAGCAACAATTTAAGTTTGGTGTTGTGATGAGCGGATAATTTATACGCTTTTTGGCATTGTTTTTAGTATGTTTTTAATAGGATCTAGTTACTTTTAGGGATGTTTTCATTAGTTTTTATGTTAAATTCACATTTCTGGACTTTACTATGAGTTTGTGTGTTTTTCTGTGATTTCAGGTATTTTCTGGCTGAAATTGAGGGACTTGAGCAGAAATCAGATTCAGAGGTTGAAGAAGGACTGCTGATGCTGTTGGATTCTGACCTCCCTGCACTAAAAGTGGATTTTCTGGAGCTACAGAACTCGAAATAGCGCGCTTCCAATTGCGTTGGAAATTAGACTTCCAGGGCTTTCCAGCAATATATAATAGTTCATACTTTATCCAAGAATAGATGACGTAAACTGGCGTTCAACGCCAGCTTTCTGCCCAAATCTGGCGTCCAGCGCCAGAAAAGGAGCCAAAACCAGAGTTGAACGCCCAAACTGGCACAAAAGCTAGCGTTCAACTCCAAGAAAGACCTATACACGTGCAACACTCAAGCTCAGCCCAAGCACACACCAAGTGGGCCCCGGAAGTGAATTTATGCATCAATTACTTACTCATGTAAACCCTAGTAGCTAGTTTATTATAAATAGGACCTTTCACTATTGTATTAGACATCTTTGGTCTCAGTTTTAATCCATTGTTCATCTTTGGATTATCTTTTGATCTATTGATCACGTTTTGGGGGCTGGCCATCTCGGCCATGCCTGGACCTTTCACTTATGTATTTTCAACGGTAGAGTTTCTACACTCCATAGACTAAGGTGTGGAGCATTGCTATTCCTCAAAGATTAATGCAAAGTACTACTGTTTTCTATTCAATTCATCTTATTTCGCTTCTAAGATATTCATTCGTACTTCAATCTGAATGTGATGAACGTGACAATCATCATCATTCCCTATGAACGCGTGCCTGACAACCACTTCCGTTCTACCTTAGACTGAATGAGTATCTCTTAAATCTCTTAATCAGAATCTTCGTGGTGTAAGCTAGAATGATGGCGGCATTCAAGAGAATCCGGAAGGTCTAAACCTTGTCTGTGGTATTCTGAGTAGGATTCAATGAGCGTACCATTAACGTGGGCTCTAACGTGAGGCAAAGGGGTATATTGGAACGTTAGTGAAAATGTTAAGTGTCACTAACGTTCCCGAACTTATACTTTCACTAAATTATTAACACCCCTTACGTCCTGAGCTGAAGTCTCTGCCCACTTAACACTTTCTCTCTGCAAGTAAAGCCAAGCCCAAATGAAGAAAAGAACTGCTTCAAGCTCAAGATCCAAAGGCCCAAGACTTGAAGAGCAAACTAGAAGCTGACAAGAGTAGTATATATAGGAGTAGCTTTGAATTGTAAAAGGGAGTTCTGGAGTTTTCTGGAGGCTGGAAAAGGAGAACTACCCTCTGTATTTTATTTTCTCTGCATTTTCTAGTTTTATGATGTATTCTCCATCTTTGTTTTTATTTTCAAGAGCTATGAATAACTAAACCCCTTTCATTGGGTTAGGGAGCTCTGTTGTAATTTGATGGATCAATACTAATTTTCATTATTCTTCTTCTATCTTTTCTCTTGATTTTACTTGAAAACTTTCGATCTTCATCCAATTGAGTAGTTATCTTGGAAGAGAAGCTATTCAAACTTGGATCTCTTTTGAACCTTGAAAGAGGAATGAAGAGATCAAGCTAGAAATGCTTTCTCATGCTGAACCAAATTGGGTTTGGATGGGTATGTGACTATAACCCTCTCAATACTTGATTTGGAAAATGCATGTGGTATAATCAGTGACCATACTTCATCTCTTATCATGAGCAATTGACCAAGGAATTGGCTATTGATCAAGATTTGAGAGATTGAATTGCAAGAAATTGTAATTCAATCACTTAAGATTGCCAAGAAGATCAATGGGTGCATTGATTGAGGAAGAGATGAAAATAAACTTGATCCGGAGAATTGCAACATCTCCTAAGCCCAATGAACTCCCCATCTCTGATCTTACCCATTCTCTTTAATTTCTGCCATTTACTTTTATGAGCAAATCCCCCATTCCCATTTATAATTCTGCAATTTATTTTCAGTCATTTACTTCCAATCCTTTAATTCTAGCATTTACGTTTCTGTTATTTACATTCCCGCCATTTTATTTTCTGTAATTCTCAACCCAAATTCTGGATTCGCTCAACTAGAACATTCTTCTAATTAAAGTTGCTTTCTTAGATTAAGGAGGGAGGCAAGAGGAAAGAAAGTGGTTGGTGCTGAGGAAGAAGATGAATTCTTTGAAACAAACATGGAAGACAACATGGAAAACCATCATGAAGAAGAAGATCACAACCACGGGGGAGGAGGTAGAGCAAATCATGCTGGGGAGGATAGAAGAGTTTTGGGCTCTTACATCAATCCAAACCCAGGCAATTGTGGAAGTAGCATCCAAAAGCCAACAATCCATGCCAACAACTTTGAACTTAAACCACAGCTCATCACCCTTGTTCAGAACAACTGTTCGTTTGGAGGAAGTGTTCAAGAAGACCCCAATCAAAATTTAACCACCTTCCTGAGAATATGTGACACAGTGAAGTCTAATGGTGTTCATCCTGACGCCTATAGACTGCTCTTATTTCCATTCTCACTCAGGGACAAGGCAGCCAAATGGCTGGAATCTTTCCCAAGGGAAAGCTTGACAACTTGGGAAGACATGGTGAACAAATTCTTAGCAAGATTTTATCCTACTCAACGAATCAATAGGCTGAGAGCTGAGGTCCAAACTTTCAGGCAACAAGATGGTGAGACTCTATATGAAGCATGGGAGAGGTTCAAGGACTTCACAAGGAGGTGTCCACCTGACATGTTCAACGAATGGGTGCAGCTGCACATTTTCTATGAAGGGCTCTCTTATGAGTCAAAGAAGGCCATAGACCATTCATCTGGAGGATCTTTGAATAAGAATAAGACCATTGAGGAAGCCATAGATATTATTGAAATAGTAGCAGAGAACGACTACTTCTATGCTTCCGAAAGAGGGAACACAAGAGGAGTAATGGAGCTAAACAATGTAGATGCTCTGTTGGCCCAAAACAAGCTCATTACCCAGCAGCTGGCTGACCTCACTAAGAAGATGGAGATGAACCAAGTAGCAGCAATCTCCACTTCATCAACAATCCAAGAAGGAGTGAATGAAGAAGCAGAGGTGAGTCAGGAGCAAGCCAACTACATTGGGAATTCACCAAGGAAAAACTATGATCTATACTCCAAGACCTACAACCCTGGATGGAGAAACCACCCAAACTTTGGGTGGGGAAGTGAGCAAGATCAAAACCAAGACTAGAGACGTTACAACTCCAACAACAATACAGCTCACCAGCAATTCACACAGAGGACGTCTCAACACCCCCACAACAACACTTCTTCATATGCTTATCAAAACCAAAATAGCACATCTACTCCAAATCACCCATCAATTGATGACAAGCTCTCTAAGATTGAAGCCTTACTTGAAGGAATATGCCAAGAGATTCAAGAAAATAAGGTGTTCAAAGAGGAAGTGCGAGCCAATATTAAGAACCAGGGAGAGACCCTTAAGAAGTTGGAATTCCAGGTGGGATATTTAGCAGAGAAGATTTCCAAACCTACCGATAGCTTCCCAAGTGACACGGAGAAAAACCCCAAGGGAGAAGCAAAGAAAGTAAGATGGGAAGATTGCAAAATGGTCACTACGAGTGATCAAGAGACTGAAGACAAGCAAGGCAAATTTTGCAAACAACCTGAAGACAACTCAACAAAGGAGGAGGATAGAGATCACCAAGAACCAGAGATCTCACAACAAGAGTTGCTGAAGCTCTATGCTCCCTTCCCTCAACTGCTCAATGGTGCTATGAGAAAGAGAATATACTCAAGGTTCCTAGACTTGTTTGCATCTCTGCATGTAAACATACCATTCATCAAGTATATGAAGGAACTTCTTCCCAGGAAAAGCTCACTCAAAGGAGGCCAGACTATAGTGATGAACAAGGAATCTAGTGCCCTTATTCAACCTGAGTTGCCTACAAAAAGAAGAGACCCAGGGACTTTTCACATCCCTTGTGCCATAGGTAAAACTATGTTCGATAGAGCACTATGTGATTTGGGGGCCAGCATCAACTTACTGCCTTTATCCCTGGTGAAGAGGCTGCAGATTAATGAGATAATGCCCACAGAAACGAAAACTCAAAACAGTCGGTCAGACTACTAATGTAG
>NC_029791.2:60345992-60354069 GCF_000816755.2 Arachis ipaensis
CCAACCACCCTGATGAAGGAAAAACGTCAAGCTAGTGACACTAAAGAAGCGCTTCATGGGAGGCAACCCATGTTTTATATGTTTTTAAAATAATGAATAAATTAATGTTTATGAATTTCAACCCAAACTTGACAAACATTTGGTGAAATCTTTATCATGCAGTATATAGTGAAGAACAAGTTTGGTGTTCAAAGCAAACCAAGATGCATGCTAGTCTTGGGAGCTTTGAACAAAACTTTTCATCACACTGTTTCAAACTAAGTTTGGTGTCACCCCATGGTGCCACCAAAATGCATATAAGGACCCACCAATAGTTAGTTAGTTAGTTGGAATTCATAAATAAACAATCAAATCCTTTCTTCCCTTGTATTCTAGCCGTAGAGTTTGAATTTTTTTTATGATATTAATTTCCTTATTTTAAATCTTTATAGGAAAGGAAAAGGAGAATAAAAAGGGATAGATTGGACAACCAAACAAAGAAGGTTCGGACACCACAAGAGGAGGGGTTACACACTTGTTCTAAAGAGGAAATACATTGGAAAATGTTGCCATGCAACATTAAAAAAAATGGAACCCCTAGAAGACCGAGCAATCCCCATCATAAAGTGATGATCCTTGTTTTCTAGCCATGCATAACCCTAACCGTCCATCAAGTGACCACTTCATCAATCTACACCCTCCATTCTCTCACAACTTCTTTATATAAACGACCCTTGTCCGTACCACCCTTCATTGTCATCACACACCCTTCACCACTCTTCATTTTGGTACAATACACCCCCTATCTGATTATAAACGTTCCTCCCCTCACTCTCTTCATTGCCATAAAACCCTAAACAATCAAAAGTCTCTACAAGCTTACCACCTTCACATATTAATCATCATTCATGGCATCTTCAAGTTCTAAGAGAAGGGAGGGAAAGGAACCCATGGAAGAATACCCATATGATGAGAAAAGATTTAGAAGCTTGCATCATGCATTGCAATACGGGTGGATGGTTGATAAGGAAATCATCTATGAGCTGGGGTTTCAAGTTAAGAAGACTGAATGCCCCGAAATCACAGAGAAGGTAGAAAGGAGAAGATGGGAGCTCCTCACTGACCCGGTCACTAAGGTGAATGCAAATCTCATAAGAGAATTTTATGCAAATGCAGTCAGATATGATAAGAAAGATGAGTCATATACAAGCTTTGTGAGAGGAACAATGGTGGATTTTGGTCCCATGAGTGTAATGAGGGCATTGAAGCTACGGTCTATACCGTTTAAAGAAGAAAGTTATCACTCAAGATTGGACAACAACCCCAATTATGACCAGCTTTTACGAGACCTTTGTGTACCAGGAGCTGACTGGAAAAGGGGTGCAGGAAATAAACCAAAGTTCATTAAGAGAACAGACCTCACTCCTGAAGCTAAGGGGTGTTTCGAGCTAGTGAGGAGGTCTATTCTCCTAGCTGCAAACAACTCGGAGGTGAATCTCGAGAGAGCAACAATGGTGCATTGTATACTCAAGGGAGGAGAAATCAAAGTTCATGAGATCATAGCTCAAGGCATTAGAAAGATGGCAGGGAAAAGCGACTCAAGAGGAACATTAGGTTACCCCAGCACTATTTACTGAATATGCAAGAAAGCTAGGGTGGTTTTTGAAGATGAGGACCCCGTTTGGATAAAGGAAGGCATTCCAATAACGGTCCGAAAGATGAATGTTGCAGCATCCCCCCTGCCTCAACGAAAGCAAAGCAAGAGGAAACACTTTCAAGATGGATGACTCAGCAAGGTGAGTGGCAAAGGCAAATGATGGAACAGCAACTAAGCCAAGGACAACAATGGGGAGAAGCATTCAACAGGATGGAACAAAGGCAAAACGAGCAACAAGAATCCACCCAGAGGCTAATCAACATCCAAGCACATCAAGGGGCACACATACATGAGATGCATCGAAGACAAATAGAACAGGCAGAACTATTGGACGAGCAAAGGGCATTCGCAGAAGGAGTTTACATGAGCCAAACAGGACATCATATAAACACTCAAGCCAGGCTCGGCTACTTAGTGGGACAGTTGCCAGTATTGCATCCAGGAATAGCCAAGTATGATGAAATGAAGGATGAATTAGCACGAAAGGAAAGACAAAGGGTGGAAGAAAGTCATGAGTCAGTGAGGATGGCACTTGAGGATTGGAAGCAAGCAAGATTGGCACAGATGCGAGGAAATGCAAGAGGAAACAAGGAGGACAAGCAAGGAAAAGAGCATGGACATCCACAACAGTAAAAGGTGGTGGAGTTCCTTCTTTGTTCCATCTTTCTCTATGTCTTAAAATAAGGAAGATCTTGTATGAAATAGAACTTGCTTCCATGTTATGTTTAAACCTTTTTCAATCATGTCTTTTAAGTTTGTGGTATTGAATAGGTCTATGTGTGCTAGTCTTTAAATGTCACTGCATATTTCCCTTATTTATTTGTAAGCTTGTCCATTTTAAATCAAATGAAGAAGAGAATGTTTATGTTTTTAAAAGACCAGAGTGGAGTTCATATTGTGGAAGTGCATTCATGAATCTTTGGGGTAGTCATAAGTTAGCTAAGTTGGTTCAACCGCAAGGTTAGGAGGACAACTATCTATCCTGAATACTTGACTTTGGATATACCCATGAGACTAAGTATATGACAAGATCCTAATAAGAGAAAAGGGAAAGAATAATAGAAGTGAAAAACAAAATAAAAAGAGTAAGCAATAAGGCTAGGCACCAATGGTTTGGACCTTGAGACAAGTGTCTGTGGTGCTCCTGTGTGAGGGGTCTACTTGGATGAATAAGCTCTCAGGGGTGCTTTATCACTTGGTAACTTGGGTTAACTAACCTGGGATTATCAGCTGAAAATCCACTATCAAGAGTAACCCTCACCACAGAGCATTTAGTAACCCAAAGAGGTGCTGGACACCAAGGTCTCAAGAAAAGAAAATAAAGGAACTATATGCCTGTGGTGTGTATGTATGGGGGAGAGACTTGAGGGAGTAAGTCTTTAGGGGTGCTTCAACACCTAGCACCTTGAACCAACTGGTTCGGGAGTGTTGGCTGAAAGCTTATCTTAAAGAGTTGCCCCCCCACGTTAGAAGCCACGTTAACCTAGTTAACGTGGACTCTAACGTGAAGCAAAAAGGGGCACACTGGAACGTTAGTGACAATGTTGAGTGTCACTAATGTTCTCGAAGGTTGGCAAGGCCACGTTAGAAGCCACGTTAACCTAGTTAATGTGGGCTCTAACGTGAGGCAAAGGGGTACATTGGAACGTTAGTGAAAATGTTAAGTGTCACTAACGTTCCCGAACTTATACTTTCACTAAATGATTAACACCCCTTACGTCCTGAGCTGAAGTCTCTGCCCACTTAGCACTTTCTCTCTGCAAGTAAAGCCAAGCCCAAATGAAGAAAAGAACTGCTTCAAGCTCAAGATCCAAAGGCCCAAGACTTGAAGAGCAAACTAGAAGTTGAGAAGAGTAGTATATATAGGAGTAGCTTTGAATTGTAAAAGGGAGTTCTGGAGTTTTCTGGAGGCCGGAAAAGGAGAACTACCCTCTGTATTTTATCTTCTCTGCATTTTCTAGTTTTATGATGTATTCTCCATCTTTGTTTTCATTTTCAAGAGCTATGAACAACTAAACCCCTTTCATTGGGTTAGGGAGCTCTGTTGTAATTTGATGGATCAATACTAATTTTCATTATTCTTCTTCTATCTTTTCTCTTGATTTTACTTGAAAGCTTTCGATCTTCAACCAATTGAGTAGTTATCTTAGAAGAGAAGCTATTCAAACTTGGATCTCTTTTGAACCTTGAAAGAGGAATGAAGAGATCAAGCTAGAAATGCTTTTCTCATGCTGGACCAAATTGGGTTTGGATGGGTATGTGACTATAACCCTCTCAATACTTGATTTGGGAAATGCATGTGGTATAATCAGTGACCATACTTCATCTCTTCTCAAGAGCAATTGACCAAGGAATTATCTATTGATCAAGATTTGAGAGATTTAATTGCAAGAAATTGTAATTCAATCACTTTAGATTGCCAAGGAGATCAATGAGTGCATTGATTGAGGAAGAGATGAAAATGAACTTGATCCGGAGAATTGCAACATCTCCTAAGCCCAATGAACTCCCATCTCTGATCTTACCCATTCTCTTTAATTTCTGCCATTTACTTTTATGAGCAAATCCCCCATTCCCATTTATAATTATGCAATTTATTTTCAGTCATTTACTTCCAATCTTTTAATTCTAGCATTTACGTTTATGTTATTTACATTCCCGTCATTTTATTTTCTGCAATTCTCAACCCAAATTCTGGATTCGCTCAACTAGAACATTCTTCTAATTAAAGTTGCTTGATCAATCAATCCCTGTGGGATTCGACCTCACTCTATTGTGAGTTTTTACTTGACGACAAATTCGGTACACTTGCCGAAGGGAGATTTGTTGTGAGACAAGTTTTCCCCGCATCAAACACCAACATTTTTAGTTTTTCTTTTGTTAGTTAGGATAGATTACATGTTAATAATTGCTTGCATGTATGTTTTGCTTGGTTAAAGTAATGAGTTTCTTTTTAAGACCCTTTTTTTTTTTATAGTATTTCACTAATTTAAATTGAAAATTTTTTGTTAAACTTTTTGGAAGTTGTATTTGGAACATAGGTTATAGCTAAGAACACAACCTGTGAGAATTTGAGCTTAATTACATGGTTACATTATTTAGCCATAAATTTTTATTCTTGTGTGTTTTCTTCCCTATGATTGTAATCTTTGCTTTGTTCCATTCTATATGTCCAATGTTTAGTGTATTTATATGTATGCATATGATTGAGGCCATCATTTGTTATTAGCTCACTTATCCTAAATAGCCTACCCTTTTAATCACCTTTTTTAGCCACCTTGAGCCTTTTCATCCCATTTGTTCTATATGTTACCACATCACTAGCCTTAAGTAGAAAAACAAATAATTACCCCAAGTGAATCTTTGGTTAGCTTAAGTTAGAGATTGTGTATTAATTAAGTGTGGGGAACTGTGGGAACTTGGGTTGATGAAAGTGTGTTGTGTTTAGTGACAAAAGTATTGGGAATTTGGGTGCATACTCATATGAGACGAGAAAAAATTAAAAAAATCATGTGCATTGATATGTTATGTTTACTTTTATATTTTCAATTAAAAAAAAAGAAAAGAGAAAAAGAAAAAGAAAAAGAAAAAGAAAAAGAAAAAGAAAAAGAAAAAGAAAAAGAAAAAGAAAAAGAAAAAGAGAAAAAAAATATATAATATAAATAAATAAATAAGGGGACAAAATTACCCCAGTACTAAGTTTAATAAAAGATCAATGCACACGTGGTGAAATTAAAGAAAAGTTGATACATGAGTATGTGAAATATACAAAAGTGGAAATTTTGGGTAGCTAGCCATAATTTTAGAGTGTGTGTGTGTGAGTAGGTGAGAGCTTAGGTTAATCAAAGATTCAATTTATAGCTCACTTAGCCATACATATATATATCCTCACCTTTACCTTAGCCCCACTACAACCTTGAAAAGACCTCATGATGTTTGCATTAGTACATTAAATATTTTTTGATTGGTTAGATGAAGAACAAAGTTTAGAAAGCATGATTAGAGAAGAGTAGAGTGAATTACCCTATACACTTGAGAGATTAGAGTGCACATACACTACCAGTAAGGGTTCAATGCTTGATTCTATGTTCCCTGCTTTCATGAGCTGTCTTCTTACAAGTTTACTTGTCTTTACTGTATAATTTTAATTAGTGGAATTTAATTTATGTTTGTCTTGGAGAACTTATTTACTTTTAACCAAGTAGACAGAATTATCTTAGCATATAGTTGCATTCATATACATAGGTTGCATTGCATTGCATTGCATGAGTCTTACTTTCCCCCATTCATTCCTTTTGTCTCCTTGAGCTTAGCATGAGGACATGCTACTATTTAAGTGTGGGGAGATTTGATGCACCGCTATTTCGTAGTACATCTTGTACTTAATTGAGAGGATTTTATCCACTATTCTCACACTTATTCATGTAAATTGCATGTTTTACATTTTTCCTCCTGATTTTGTGCTATGATTGAAAACATGTTTCTTTGGTCTTAATTTAGCTGATTTTAATTATCCTTTATTACCATTCGATGCCGTGATCTGTGTGTTAAGTATTTTTAGGCTTTACAGGGCAGAAATGGCTTAGAGGATAGAGAGGAAACATGCAAAAGTGGAAGGAACGCGACAAAATAAAGTTTTCGAGAAACTGGCAGCGACGCGCGCGCATGGACGACGCAGACGCGTGCCTAGCGCAGAACACGAGCGACGCGTACGCGTGACTGACGCATACGCATGACAAGGAAAATCGCCAAATGACGTGCACGCGTGAATGACGCGTACGCGTGACAGATGCCACGTGCAGGAAGTTGCAGAAAGCACTGGAGGCGATTTCTGGGCTCTTTTTTGGCCCAATTCCGAGCCCGAGAACACAGAATAGAGGCTGCACAATGGGGGAATCACTGATTCATTCAATCATTCATTAATTATTCACAATTTAGGTTTTAGATGTAGTTTTCTAGAGAGAGAGGCTCTCTCCTCTCTCTTAGGTTTTAGGATTTAGGATTTCTCTTAGTTTTAGGATTACTTCTTCTCAATTCCAGGTTCAATGTTACTTTAATTTAGTTTCTCTTCTACATTTATTTATTCTAGTGCTTTGGTTTTTTTATTTCTCTTGTTAATTACTTATGTTGCCAAATTGGTTTATGAACCTTCCAATGTTATATTTGAATTTCTTATTTAATATAATTTGAGGTATTTCATATTTATGATTTTAATTTAGCTTTTTAATTCTTAGATTCGATTGATAAATTGATTAATTGGAGACACTTGAGTTATCAAACTCTTTTGTTGATTGATAATTAGAATTTGCTGGTTGGTTTGGATCCCTCTAAAGCTAGTCTTTCCTTAGGAGTTGACTAGTACTTGAGGAATCAAATTAATTAGTCCACTTGACTTTCCTTTATTTAGTAAGGTTTAACTAAGTGGGAGCAAAAGCCAATTCTCATCACAATTGATAAGGATAACTAGGATAGGACGTCTAGTTCTCATACCTTGCAAGGGTTTTCATGATCATTAATTTACTTTCTTGTCATTTATATTCCTTGTTCAAACATTTCGAAAACCCAAAAAGATACTTTTCTCATAACCAATAATAAATACACCTCCCTGCAATTCCTTGAGAGATGACCTGAGGTTTAAATACTTCGGTTATTAGTTTTATTGGGTTTCTTTAGTGACAAACAAGTTTTTGTACGAAATGATTCTTTGTTGGTTTAGAAACTATACTAGCTACAAGAGCTTATTTGTGAAATTCTTTATTAGCAGAAAATTCGTTCGTCAACCATCCTCGGTGCATGCAAAGAAGAGCAAGGTGGACGGGTTGCTACAATTGATGAGCTCCTTCAAAAGGTTGTGCGGATGAACTTGTTTGTTGCCCCATTAAGAAGCCTTTCCATTCCTTTCCTTCTTAGTGGCCAACCAAAAAGGAAAGAAAAAAAAAAGAAAATTAAGCCTAGAGCAAAGATATCAAAGCAAATAGAACATAGGCGGGGGCTAATGCCAAATAAAAGTAGGGTTGTCACTACATGTTAGCTACGCATGTAAGTGAGAGAGCAATATAGGCATAGGGCATATCAATTAATACTTGATGCAAGGGAAAATTGACACAAACAAGATTAGGGATAAGCATGAGAGCATTTGGCCCTATCCTAACACAATGACAATAATGTACAAAAACAAGGGATCATGAGTTAGGAAGGACTAAAGCACTAATCTTGTGTGTAGAGCAAATATTACAATTAATGCCAAACAAGTCACAAAGCACCAAGATTAACCAAGAAATTCTCAACAATTGAGTAAGAGAATTCAATACCATTATTAAAATAAGAAACTTAGAAAGGAAAATAAGAACAAGTTATGAAAACAAAATTAAAATGCAATAAATGAAAATAAGCAAACGCAATAAAAGAAAATAGAAGGAAAGAAATTTTTTTTTACATTTG